>NW_015113970.1:84499-88207 GCF_001443285.1 Poecilia latipinna | reverse complement strand
TTGTTGCTCAGAAGTTATACCAGTTGACTGTAATGTTGATTTAACCTCCTTTCCAGATTGCATGTTTCTATCATTCAGAGCTAATATTTCACTTTCTAGATCCTCCCACATCCCTCCTTCTCCATCAACCCCTCCAACGACTTCAACATGGTGGACGATCTGAACTGCTGTTTGTCACATAAATACGAACAACAGTCAGAACCCGTCCCCCCACAAGTAGGTTAAGGGTGAACCCCAACACAGAGGCACCAAGATGGGAGGCCAGAAGTATGCCCACTCCTTCTCTGTGCCTCTCACCATGTTCAACTCAGCAGGGCCTGACCCAAAGTCCCCAGGCTCTGCTTCCTCAGTGGAAGATATGATGGTTGAACTGAGGAGATCTTCTAAGTCCTCTGCCCAAGTCATTCTCCATGGCCTCTGTGAACTTCTCCCACACCCAAGTTTTTACCTCAGCAACCACCCGAGCTTCATCCCACTTGGACTGCCAGTACCCATCAGCTGCTTCTGGGGTCCCACAGACCAAAAAGACCCAATAGGTCACTATCTTCAGCTTGACAGTATCCCTCCCTTCTGGTGCCCATGAGCTGATTCTAGGGTTGCCCCCAAAACAGGCACTGACAACCTTGTAGCCACAACTCTGAGAAGTCGCCTCAACAATGGATGCGGGGAACGTGGCCGACTCTGTGCGGGCCACGTTCCACCCACTTCCTAGTGTCTGAAGCATTATCTTTGTAGTTGGTCAGCGGTCACTTTGAGACTAACTCTAAATATGTCCTGTCCTTCTGTGGTCTTTTCATAGATTTAGATATACCCATTACGGCAAATGTCAGCTTCACGGTCTATATTTGAAAGTGATACCCGGTCATCGTCAGCCTTAAACACCAGTTGTCCACACAACAGATTTGTGTAAAGGCTGTTAGTGTCAGAAGTCACTGCTTGTTACCAGCAAATGACTGAGGACAGGTGACTAAGTTCCAGGTTCTACAGGAGTTTCAAGGACTGGGACAGAAATTGCAGGATATCTTAAATCATCTGGACTGTCTGACTGTGAGCGCATCAGATGTAGATCATCATTGAAAAAGCTTCTTGTCTTTATGTTGGAGTTGCAGGTGTCACAACAATTTTCCACACATATAACAATTTAGAAGAGTAGTTGCAGTGTCCTCGCATTGTTCCTTTGGTAGGGGACTGACAGGACCAAGGTTATGAATAACACATGAAGACTTCTGACATTGTTCACAATAGTCAGCTGTGTACAGCTCACAGTCTGTGTTAATGACATATTGCGTCAGATAGTCTGACACATAAAACATAAAGACTCCTGGCTTGTCCCGATGTATCACATCCTTCATCTTCAGTGTTTCAGTTATTTCATTCTGAACAGCAAAAACTTCATCTGGGGAAAAATATCTTCCTGGATGGTGCATTGCTGTAAAGAAAAACCTTGCAAACAATGGAGTCTCTGCAAAAAGTACAGATACTGAGCTACAAGCCTTCTGATAATACTGAAGTTCATAATGCTATGTGTTGTAGCATTCATCTAACAGTTGAAGAATAAGTTGGACAATTTGCAAAAGTACATGGTTGGCTCAAGATTAACATCCATGCTGTTGAAATATTCTGTGTCATTTTGAATTTCATCTTTTGAGTTTTCTTCTCCTCAAAAATTTCTTCAAAATTTGTCACAATTTCCTTGCTGTCACAGTTTGGTTTCACATCCAGGTCCTCTATGTTTTTGGGAAGACTGGTAAAGACAGTTTGTAATGTCTGTGTTGATAAAGAGTTAGCTGTGGTTGTTAAAGTAACTCACTCAACCTGTGAGCAAGCAAACACATCCAGGTCCATTTGGTCATGAGGAACATTGAGACTTTCAAAAACAACAAAGTCTCCTGATCCCTTTACTGTTAAATCCATAGTTGTGGTTTTGACGGAAACTTTCTCATCCTTAGAGGAATCTTCCATGTCCTTTTGGGCTTCACGGTTCAATGTCCAAAAAGTCCAAACCAAAGTATTTTGATCTCTCATCCTCAGAGCTCTCTACTAAAACGTCTTTGCCTCTTATGCTCTATCCTAACAACTTTTCAACTCCCGTCGTAACAAGAAATCCAAGGTCCCATCAATATCAAAAATCCTCTTGACTTGGTGAACAGTTAAAATGGTTTGTAAAATCAGTTTGAAGTCGTCTCTCTGGAATCGATCTACCTCCAACCAAGTTGAGAAGCAAACTGAGAATTCTTGTATTCTTGTATCTCTTTGAACTGTTATGACATCATTGATGAGAACATAGAGGTTCTCATCAACATGATGATGTCAAACAACCCGTCAGCTTCTTGTTTGTTTTAGTTGCTATGGAAACACAAGGAGTTATGTATGGGGTAAGATTACTATCAATTAAAAATGCCTGTATGGATATCTAAATTTGTGCCTTTTTCACAAAATCCTAATTGAATTTTAGGTTGTTATTATATGTAAGCTCTGATCATAAAAATTACAAGATATAAAGTTTTGAAATATTTCTATGTATGAGCTTTCAGAAACGAGTAACAAACACTGAACTTTTTGTTTTATGAAAAAAGACATTTGAATTCCATCAAAAATCTGACATAAAATTTTAAGTAATTTAGAAACCTATATTCTATCATGATTAATTCAGCCTCTTGCAATGTTATTGAGTCAAAAAAAAAACAGAGCAGAATTATCTTTTTTTTACTTCTTTAAGACTTCCTGTCTAAAAATTCCTACAGTGGATGGTGTTCCACTCAGCTGTTTCAGTCAGGTGCAATCTTCAGAAGTTTACCAAAGGACCTGAAACAGTGGGAGCTTTTTCCACACTGGATTTCATTCTTTTTTTTCTTTTTCTTTTTTGTCTTTGGATATGTGTGCAAGCCCATGAGCTAGAGCAACATGCTGGAACAGGACAGCGTTGCTGCCCAACTAATAAAAATATGCTGCTGCAGATTCCAAATTCCACCACCTGTCTGTCTTTGCCCAACCCAAACTTTTTTCAAAAACAGAGAAGTGCTCCTAAGATATGTACATGCAGCTAGCTGTGGAAAGAATAACCACTTGTTTCAGGAGCTTATGCTGCTCTGTCCACAAGATGGAAAGTTCAGAGGAGATCATTGCGACAACCTTTATAAGCTTTTAGGATAAGTTCAGAGCCATCACCATGCTTGTTTTGTGCAAACATTTGTATCAATTACATGTATAAGTCCAATTATATATATATACTTATGATTTGGGTTGTTCCACAATTTTCTAATAAGAATTTGAGATAAATGCTGTCAATTGAATGTTTTTAGTAACAAGTGAAAAGTAGCTTTCACTGAAGCTGAAATATGGATTGTGTTTTGTGCCATTGTGCAGAAAGAAGTGGTTTCACATTTAGATATACCTGGCTTATTAGCCAGGTGTCTTGTCATTACAAGATCAACAATAAAGATACTGTTAATGTGCTGAATAATGACTGTTAGGATTTTATGTTCTTGGATCAGAGTGGTTTAGTTTCAGGTGTTCACTGCAAACAGTGACTGAAAGAAACATAGATTCCAGGCATTTTTCCAGCTCCTTTTCTCCTGCTGTGAAATGCTGTGAAATCATGACTGCCAGCCATAATCAAGAAGGGGGTGTGTGTGTTTGTATGTGTGCGTGTGTGCATGTGCGTGTGTGTGCGTGCGTGCGTGCGTGCATGCGTGCGTGCGTGCGTGC
>NW_015113970.1:71071-81247 GCF_001443285.1 Poecilia latipinna | reverse complement strand
TGTGTGTGTGTGTGTGTGTGTGTGTGTGTGTGCACGCATACATTTGGGAGCGGGAGGGCGTGTGCTTTTTTTCATTTTTGTAGTTTATAATTTCTGTATGTATTTTGTATTTGGAGGTTATCTCAGTCTAAAGTAAAAGCATGATGGATGGCTGTGTGTGTGTGTAGCAGCAGAACAAGGTCTGCTGATTCATTGAAGAATTACCACGGTTTATTTCTCTATGAAAAAATCTGTAACATAAGTTTAGAAAGACTTGTTCCTGGAATGAACATACTGCCCACTAGATGGCGGCAAATCTAAGGCTCTGCCATCCATACATTTCTAACTTTTTTCTTCTTTTTTTAAGCACCATCCCCGTGTTTCACCAATAAACACATTTGCCACACTGTCTGTTATGGAGGGACATCCCCTTAGGTAATCCCAGGATTGTTGTAGATTTTCACCCTGCCCATGTGACTCCCTCTCTGTGTGTTTTATCCTCTTACTGCAGCTCTTCGTCTCACTTCAGATTAGCATTGACTCTGCACTGGTGTCTGTCTTCTGGTCTGCAAAAAGAGCAGGACAGGCAGCTGAATTATGGTGAGTCCGGAACAAAAAGTGGTCCTGATCACTGGCTGCTCCTCTGGGATTGGCCTTAGGATGGCTGTGATGCTGGCCAAGGATGAGAAGAAACGCTATAACGGTAGGTATATGGATTGATGAGATCATTAGCAACTTAAATTCTATTGCTGTAGCATTTAAATATGTTATAGTTTCAAAGTATTCAAGAAAAGTAACAGATTATTGAAGGAACAGGAAAGAAATAGGATTAATGCACCTTCACTCTGCTATCCTCTTATTTCTCCACAACACATAATGGCCATCATGGTGTTCTGTTTAATAAACTTTCTGTTTGTGTTTAAAAAAAAAAAAAAAAAATCAGCAAAATCTGGATTATCAATACATGAACAATAAAAGCTAAGCTCTGATTGGACAACATCACCATTCCACAAAGTCAGAGTCCAAGTGAGATTAGTACAAGCTCATAACTGAGCAAATGTAAACATCAATGAAACTACAACCCATGTCTTCATATAATAGCCTGACACATATACTGTGTTATTATAAATGTGATGACCTGAACTGTTGCAAACTAAAATATGTGCCAAGTATGTTTTTAGCAATGTTACACTTATTTAACTTATTTAGCAGCAGTTTTAACTGGATTGCATCTCATGCACAGCAACATTTAATGTCTAAAATTAAAGTGTAAATGAAGTCAACATTGAAACACATGCAACAATTGCTAGCATTTTTTTGAAAACATACTTCTTGCTAAAAATAAATGACTGGATATTAATTGTATTCCTTGTGGCCACAAAAACTTAATTCCACTATGACTGCCTTCCTGTGAGATTAAAATCCAAAGACAGTCTGGGATTTCTCCCCTTCACTCGGATTGTCTGTGGTCGATTTTTGACTGGGCCAATCAGTGAACAGAAGGAGATGTTGTGAACAATGATGTCAATTTTCTGCACTGTTTTAGAATTATAGTGCGCTATAATTAGTTTTAGTGATGGCAGCAGAGGAGGTGAACAAAGCCACTGAGTCCTTGTTGACCACACTTCCAAATATTCAATTAACATTAACAGCCGCCTCATTCGGCTCTGAGCTTCTCTCTTCACAGTGGAAGTTGGTCATTTACAGTGCAGGTAATTTCTGGTAAACTTCATAGCATCAAACTGGCACATTACACATGTCAGAGGTAAAGTTTTAAACTTCAGCAGAGTTCATGTCAACCAGCCTGGTAAAAACCAGCCCTTTGTACTACACTTAGCTTCGTACAAAATGTCTGGGTTCTCTGCTGTTGAGAAACAATTGCTTCCTGGAGGCGTGAATTCTGTTGAGCTTTTAAATTTTACCCATGCCTCACTTTTGCCTGTGATTTGTGTAATGCGTCTGTTCAATGCTAAGAAGTTTACCGGAAATTGCCTGAACTATACAGGATACATGACATAATAGGTAAAAAGTTATTTGCAATGATTTCTCAAAGTATCAGTTTTTACATCCTGGTATTTTAACAGGCATTTATATTCTTTCAAGGGCCACTGTGAAGAGTCCCAATCAGTCAGATGAGCCAAGCAGAACCTTGCAGACCCAGATTGAACGGAAGCTGCTTAGTTTAAATATGTACTCAGTTCAAATCCACCAGAACTAAGTTCATCAATAGTTATGTATGTGTCCCCATAATAGATTAGAGCTCGAAGGACATCATAAGTCATGATTCAAATTCACATCAAACTGTTTCACAAAGCTATTAAGCAGTTCTTAAGTTCTTTTTTAAAGTAAGCAAGACCACAACACTTCAAGTATTCTGTATAGATCCTCTTTTATCTGCCATTTTTCACTCTGTAATGTTCTTAGTCCATTGTCATAAAATTTTCATAAAAACTAAAATGGAAAACTTGAATCAAACTTCATATTTACTGCAAACTGTTTATTAAATAGTTCAATTACTATAAAATTAGAAATAATTTTATTTCTTAAAATGAGTGAAAAATATAATTCTATAAATGTGTGATGAACCGAGTTGAAAACAGGAGGAGTCATAGAAATTATTAGAAAAATAGTTTATTATTATTATTATTATTATTATTATTATTATTATTATTATTATTATTATTATTATTATTATTATAACCCAAAGTATTAAATAACAAAGAAAGATCTGAGCTCATAAAAGAGATCAAAGAAACAAAACTGAACTCAGGCAAAAAAAAGTGCAAGCAAACATAACTGACCTAACAATGGAATGACACACAGGGTATTTATACTGGCTGATCAGACCAATTAAGACACAATAGGGCTAACTAAACAGAATACAATTATTAACAAATAACAATACAGCTAAGTTTGGCTACACTAAACACCCAAAAATGAAACCCTATTAAATCCTGAATACAAACATTTACTTAAATACAAAAACTTGTCTAAACAAATAAAATACAAATTCCCCCTGCCAGCAGGAACCAGTGGTGCAATCCAATCAGCATTTAAGCCTGCTGAGCGTTGGCCCCTTCTTTTGTCTGGCAACTCCATGGCAGGTAACTGGCAAGAAAACAAAAAGTTAATCTTAGGCAAAAGAAATTAACTTTAAGTTGATATAAATACACATATTAACCATATTAACTAAATGTGTGCGCTAACAAATAGAACAAATGTATCCAAATCAACTAATAAATGTTTTATTGAAACTAAAGTGTTTTGTGTTTGTGAAAAAGGTTGTGCAAAAGAAGAGTTACCGACTTAAGAGTGTGGCCATGAGTTTGGCCATCACAAATGTTACCTGACTGCCTGAACTGTTGAATATTTTGATAAAGCTCACAGTTTATCTAAATCTGAATAAGTGACCAGCGTAGGAAAAAGCTCCCTGCTCACTACTGCTTTCTGCCATCATTGCCTTGGTTCTAAAATAGTCTTTTGACTCTCACCTCTGGCAAAAGCCCTGCTTTGACTAATTATTCCTTGGCTTGTAGAGTTTGATTCTGGATCACAGGCTGAATGCGTCTGCACCACCAGTACATAACAACTAATACCTCTGTGTAATGTGGCTGCCTGAACAGAGCTGCTTATGCACACAGGAGCTTAAGATTTATTTTTACTATACTTGCTATGTTTAGCAGCAGTGATGTTCTATACCGCATTTGCACAACCATACACATGATCTGAAATGATTGGAGGCTGTTGGTGAGGTGTGTGTTTTGGGGTTAGGAGTGGATTAGGGAGAAGTGAGAGATGTGTGTGTAAGTTGTTGTGGTGAAGATTACAGCAGCACTCAAAGTGCTAAGAAACCATTTCATTTGTTGAGCAATACGTTTTGGCTGAATGATCCTGATGAAGACCATAAACCAAAACGCATTGGTCTATGAATGAAGTTGTTTCTTAGAACTTCCAGTGTTGCTGAAATCTTCACCTCTGCATTTTTTTTACTCTCCATGCATCACGGGAGTCAGTGAAGTTGTGCCAGAAACATTTTGGATTTTTGTCTAACCTGTTTCCAAACATGGACAATAAGTATATCATATAACAGGTCAAGTATGTTGTTAATAAAAATGGCTAACTCTGGTATGTTATGTCATGTGTATTGTCCCTTTTGAAATAAATGAACAACATTAAAATGCGTGTTCTGGAGAACATACTATGTCTTTATTTCACAGAGACTGATTGTTTTCAAATCTGTTAATCATGATGATTTTCAACTTGTAGATATTAAAAACAACTTCAGATTAGAAATATTACACCAGACTAAAAAAATCATTTGTAATGCAGAAATCCAGACTTAATGAAAAATAATATTTTTTGTTAATATATTGTATTATATTAGTATATAATATACTGATATGTGGGCTGCTAGACTGGATGTGTTTATTGTAGAGGTTTTTGCAGTGTTCATTACATAGATTTTTTTTTTTGCCACCCCATCTTAGCTCTTGAAATATAATTATTTCTTTAAATCAAATTAATTTCCAAAAAATAAGATCAGTCAGTTCAGAAACTTGGATGCATTATTGATAAATTTTTGAAGTAAATTCACTAGTTATGAGGGGTTTTTTAACACCAAAAATGTGTAGTAAAAAAAAAAAAAAAAAACATTAATATGTATCCATAAATATGTTCATGCTGGACCAGAGTAAAGTGTTTTTTTATGTGCAGCTGTATGTTCAATAAACCCACCAACTTATGGATGAACTTAGTTTGACACTGAATGTCTAACCTCAGTTACTGAACCTGGGCAAGCTGCCGACTCGTCATTTATGTAAAGCCGTACCCCGAAGGTGTTGTGCTGTTAAAGCCTGTCCCAAACACAAATGGAAACCTGTCTGCAGACAAAAAGGATGAATGAATCAAGGATTGTACATAGAAACATTACCCCAATGGCATTTATAGAAGTTTCTCAAAAAATAAAGACTTTATTTCATAGCAGCTTGATCTTGAAAACTATAGGCCTATAAGAACATGTTTTTCCCCGTTTTCAGTAATAGCCACGATGCGTGACCTGAAACGAAAGGACAAGCTGGTAGAGGCTGCTGGAGATGCATATGGGAAAACGCTTTCTCTTGCTGTGCTGGATGTCTGCAGTGATGAATCTGTCAAACAATGCATAAACAGCATCAAAGATCGACATGTAGACGTCCTTAGTAAGTCAAATATGTGACATTTTTTATCATTAAAATGTCTAAAATATGTGTTGATCATACAGTTGGACTCTCTTTATCTTCTGGTTTCCCTCATCCTTAACAGTCAACAATGCAGGTATTGGCCTGGTGGGTCCTGTAGAAAGCATTCCTATTGAAGAGATGAAGAAAGTATTTGAGACTAATTTCTTTGGAGTCATCAGGATGATCAAGGAAGTGATGCCGGACATGAAGCAGAGAAGAGGAGGACACATCATTGTAGTTAGCAGTGTGATGGGACTACAAGGTAAGTAGAGATGCTAAACCCTACAGAAAACAAATACCAGCTTTACTTTAAATGGGGTTTGGACAAAGGACAAAGAGAAACATCAACAGATTAAGAGGCTAATATTATCCACTAAGTCTCCACAGACTGAAATTATATCTGTTTTTCTTCAGGTATTGTGTTTAATGACGTCTACGCTGCTTCTAAGTTTGCCATGGAGGGCTTTTGTGAGAGTTTGGCTGTGCAGCTTTTGAAGTTTAACGTCATGTAAGTATCATTGAAGGGATTTACTGTTTAATAGGGATTTACTGTTCTGTACCCACTTATGGAAATCCACTTTAATCATAGCTTTTTAAACTTAATGTTTAATAAGTTTAAACAGTAAGTTATTAAACTTACTGTTTAATAAGCTATGATTAAAATTCTCTTAAACTATGCCTTGCAAGAATCCTTTCTTAACATACATAATAGTGCATTTGCTGTTTGATGGCCAGTGAACTATACACTTCAGCATCTTACATGTTGTTTCTACACATCACAGTTTTAAAGCAACTTAGTATAAGTACACATTTTACATCCACATCTTTATTGAAAGTTGTCAATATAGTTTAATTTCTGTTTCTTTGCGATGTCTGCTGATTAGCTGTTGGCAATTGGGTTGGATTAGCAATTGGGTCCAGACCAGAACAAAATCTTGGGGAATGGATGTCTTGAAAGGATACATCTGGAGGGATCCGGGATGTATCCGATCCAGATGAGAGAATCTGAGGTCCTGTCACACAGAAAGTGTGTTGATGATCTCTTTACATTCTGACCCTTGTCTATATGGTCAGGAGAATCAGATAATCAGTGAAAGCACAGATCCACTGTTTCTCCTCTTTGAACAAACCAGACCAAGAGCTCAATGGAAGGACTATCTTCTCCTCCTGACTTGGATAAACCATGGATTCCCTATGTCAGGGACCAGGCAGTACAATATGCAGAACATAGGTAGTTGAATTAAAAAAGGTGGGTTTTTATTTACCCAAAAATATGAACGAAAGTTAACATAACGATTAAACAGGCATGCCAATAAAAGAGGTCAACATAAATTACTAGACTCAAGTCATAACTGACAAAACAACAAACTGACCTAACTGAAATGACACAGAAGGGGATTTAAATACAGGTTTAGCTAAACCATGTGGACACAATAGAGGAAAACAAAATGGCTGCCACCTAACAATTAACACAAACAATGAAATAAACCCGAAAACATCCCCCCAGCATGACACAGGTGGTTCAGTCCAATGAGGCCATCAGCAGTACTTTAGGAACCTCAGCCCTTTGCCACGCCTTTTATCCACCAGGAAGGGGAGCCAAACACCCAGGTAACTCAAACAAAGAAAACAATATTAATACAACATAATTAAATTTCGACCTTGCATTGTTAATATGTGTGCACTCCATATAAACATTGGAAGGTGGAAGAAAATATAAAGAATACTTAAACTTACAAAACAAACTAAAGTGAAAAGTAACTATTGATGAGATGTGGATCTTACCCTGTGTGGCTTGCCATCACACCCTAGAAGAAGTGAAGTGCTGGGAGAGGAATTTCTGGGTTTCTCTCCTGGACCTGTTCCTCCCACAGCAGACACACTGGTGGACAGATGGACCACCAGTAGAAAGAATGATGGACAGATTATATATTTGCTACTGTTTTACACTTGCATATAACATTCAAAATGGAAATCACTGCTCAAAAGTTTCATAACTTATCAGTATTTAATAACATACAATGTTGAGGATTTTAGTTTTTAAGTGAATATACTGCATTAATGCATAATTGTTTCCATGGTTGAAATTTTCTCCTTCTCTGACTATACCTGATTTATCACAGCATGTCGCTGATTGAGCCAGGACCGGTGCACACAGAATTTGAAGCAAAGATGATTCAGGATGTGAAACAGAAGGAATATCCTGGAGCCGATCCCGATACTGTGCATTACTTCAAGAACATCTATCTTCCTTCTTCTGTGGACATTTTTGAAGCACTTGGACAAACACCTGATGACATTGCTAAAGTAAAATTATTGTATCTTTACATTTCACTCTTTAACAGCACCACTCTGTTTGAACATTTAAATGTATGCAAATGTATTTTCTTTTTTACAGTGCACTAAGAAAGTGATCGAAGCAAGTCGACCCCGCTTCCGTAACCTGACCAATCCGCTGTACACGCCGATAGTAGCACTGAAGTACGCCGATGAAACTGGAGGGCTGTCTGTTCATGCTTTCTACCACATGCTCTTCAACATGGGGCCTCTGATGCATGTCAGTATGACTGCCATAAAGTATCTAACCTGTGGATGTCTGAGGAGAAGGACAATTTCACCAAACTAAAAACCAATGTGATTTGCTAAGTACCTTCTCATGAACACAACCTATTTTAAACACTTCACAGTCCAAGATCATGCTTACTGTAGTAGATGGTTTCAAAATATTATCCTGTGTATAACATTTTATGTGTGTTTAGAGACAGGATTGGGGTTGAATCCAACAAAATTAGTCATTATCTTCAGTGCCAAATTAATACGGTTTGGTAAACTTTCTTTAAAAAAAAAACAAAAACAAAAAACGCAATAAATGAAGCAACCAGATTGATGTGACTAATGAAGACATTTGAAATATATGTGGCAAATGCTGCAACATTTACAAAAGACAATTATAAACACTATAGCATTATAGATTTTAAGAAAGAAGTTAATTATGACAAGTTTTATGACATGAAAAACGGATATCAGCAGGGATTATGAACAAAAAGGGAAACAAACCGCTGCAGCTGTTTACTATCTGAGATAGTAAACAAGAAAGATGAAGGGTTCAACAAGGGAACATATGGGAGTATAGAATAGGAAGTTGTTAATCTGTTTTTGGTTTTTTGTAAGTTTTTAATCTGTTTTCTGCAAAAAGTTTTGCACACATTTAGATTCTGACCAGCATTGTTGTGATGTCGTTGATATTTAATAGCTGCAATACTTTCCATACCCACTGTAGGTAGCCCAGCCTTAGTCATCATGACTGTAGCAGTTTATATTTGCTGAAACCATATACAATGTAAAACAAGACAATTGACATTTTAACAAGACAGTTAGAATTAAATATCTTTTAGATAGCTATATTAGTAGCTAATATTACTAAAGGTGTTTCAAACATTGTGTATTTGTTTTTCACATTTCTACATATATGTGAATGCATGTATAATTGTGACCCTGTGTGATACAAAGAATACTCCTAATAAACTGAAACTTGTGCACCTGATTCTTGATTTTAAAAAAATATTTGAGGTTGCATGTTGTGTTCGACCCTCCAAAATGAAAATGTCAAATTAATCAATAAAAACCAAAGGACTATGGCATTTGACAGATGTAACCATGAGACGGAGCGACAGACACAGTTAAAGTTACTGCACAAAATGGTGTGCAAGTCGGATTCCGTTCCAAGGGTTTGATGTCACGCTGAGAACGCTCTGCTGGGATACGTTGAGGCATTAGAAGCAAAAGGCTCTGCAGTTTCATAGGAGGACGCTAGAGGGAGCTGTAGCTCCCACTGGAAAAGTCATAGCACCACCAAGAAAATATCAGATGATTAATTTATTTTTCATCGCAGTTAATATTTTTTATTATGCGTTTGTTGTGGCAATTTTCTTGCAAAACACAACAAATAAAAAGTGATTGTTGTTGAGTCAAAACAAAATCTCATCTCACAAGAGGAAATTATCTTATAAGCCTATTTCCCTTTTTAATTATTTGTACTGTTTGTATTTGTATTGTGATTTAGTTAAGCATACATAGAGGGGCGTAGGGTGTGGTGCGCATAGACGTAATATAAGAGTAGACGCCTCATGGACCACTCTCGCCTATTGTCGCTGACGAGATTTAGGGCGGCCATCTTAGAGCGGTCCACCACGCCACTCAGCGTTAAGTGTTTAGCAGGCACAATGACGTATCAGCGCATTTAATCGATCATAACACGCTTTTTTGTTACTGGAAACCATATTCAAACATCTATCAAAGCAACTTTTACAAACAATTGTATTTTTTAAGTATGTTTTTAATACATAGTTCATCATATTTAAATATGCCTAGTGGCTATAACAATAGAATTGGAATGGAATATTCTGATATCGATGTATGAAGAGCATATTAAAGCACACAGCCGTTCATAATTTATTTAATAAATTATTTAGTAATATCAATACATATTTATATAACTATACAAACACTAATAAATAAAGATTAATAATGGCACAAATAAATAATGATCAATACTGAATTATATATATATAAACATATATGTATGTATGTTTTTCAGCCGACGAGTCCAAAATCCGATGTGAGATTCATCCGTGCTGCAGTGAATCCGTCTCTCTTTATAGATATCTTCCTCTTCTTCCTCACATCGTGTCTTTAGGAAATTTTCAAAACAAAAACGGAAGATTTAGGATGTATCTTACTTTTGACAGAGTGAAAGAATATAAATAATAGTCTTTACCACCTGTGTAAACTTTGCCGGTGAATGTTATAACACATAATATAAGTTTTATAATAGGCTATGTTGTTTCATTTCTAATATAGGCTCTTGTGTCAGATAATCTAAGTCAATGTTAGAGAATAACTAATTTTTTTAGATTTACGGAATCTCAGTTAGCCTTCATAGCGGGGCTGAACCCGTATTACACCAAGCACTGTAGCT
>NW_015113970.1:51566-68147 GCF_001443285.1 Poecilia latipinna | reverse complement strand
GAATCCGTCTCTCCTTATTTTCCCTCTTCTTCCTCACATCGTGTCTTTAGGAAACCTTCAAAACAAAAACGGAAGATTTGGGACGTATCTTACTTTTGACACTCACATCATTAGTCCATCGATCTGAACAACAATATCCCTCAGTGTTGAGGCATCTTCTATTGTTTTGGTTGAGCAAAGTAGTGTAGGAGGGATGACCGCTCCAAGATGGCCGCCGTATTTCCTGCGCCGAAGCAGCCAATGCGGCGTCTTAGTCTTATGTCTATGGTGGCGCGCTTCTTGTCACCGCGCTTACGTCTTACGCATATGACGCCGATCGAGTCATCTTGACTCCATTCCTGATGCCTGTTTGAGTAGCGGGAAATTAGAAGTAAATCAATACCTGGATAATCGAACAGTGAAGTAAACTTTCATAAACAATCTGATGGCAGAGTTCAAATTGAACTCTTAACTTTGACATGTCGTAATCGGCAAGTTTACTTTTATATGCCTTTGTCTGTAGGCATATTTAATTGTTGCTGTTGGTTGTTAAAGTTAAAGTTCGTAACAAACGTAACACGTTGCCTTTAGCTTGTTATTATTTACCCTAACGGCGTAGATAAGTATAATTAGAATATGTTTATAGCCGTATAACACCGTGACAAATCAGCGTTAGCTGGTGGTATGTACGGTGTTTGTCAGGTTGTGTTTGTTGAGCAGGATGGATGCCAATATTGGTAATATTCTGCACAGTGAGGAACAGCTGAGGAACACACTGCAGTGTGATGACAAGGAAAAGGTAACTTAACATTCTCTTCACACTCGAGTTAAATGATATTCAGCTACATTACTCATTTGTATTATTCCTTCTCAGCTCCGTAGAAAACTGGCATATTTACAAAGGGAGTATCTCAAAACAGCCCAGAGACTAAAGGTGAGACGCGTATTCTTTTTCTACACTTTAAAAAAATGTAACAGAAATCAGAAGTAAATATGAAAGTGACATCACTCTTTCCAATAATGCAGTGACTTGCAAAAGTATTTTTTTACAATTCACATTTTGTTTCATACGGGCGAGATGCGGGGTCACCCTGGACAGGTTGCCAATCCATTGCAGGGCAAAACAGTGACAAACACACTCACACCTAGGGAGAATTTAAACAGTCATTTCTTTGGACTGTGAGAGTTAGGACCTTTTTGCTGCAAGGCAACAGTGCACTGTTGCCTTTATTTATTCTATCAAATAAATAATTCATTTATTTGATAGAATAAATGAATTATTCTATCAAATAATTCATTTGATAGAATATTCAACACATAAAATGTTCACTGAACTACTGATGCAGAGTTGCTCTGCATTCTGGGGGATGTAAACAGAGGAACGGTTTTAGCTGCTCAACCTGGCAAGGTTGGTAGCATCAACAACAAATGATGATGCCACCACTCTTTGGTTACCTAGCAATAACTTGTTGGACTTGTGCAGCAGCAGTTTCAGGTTTCACCACCGTGACTCATAACTGCTTAAACATAAGCAATTATGAGTCAGTTAGTTGCGCTGCACATTATGTAGGGATATTGGAGTAAAGGAGCTGAATATTATGACACTTAAAATTGGTAATGTTCTGTGATCCGATGTTTTTTTTTTTCTTGTTTTTTTTGTCTAGTTGGATGATTTTATTAGACAAGAAAAGTTATGAAATGGTGAATCAGAATACATTTTTCTAATAAATTTTATTAGCAAAAATAATACATAATTTTTGTGGTTAAAACAAAAAACAATGAAACCAGGCCTGTATGAAACAGATTTTGATTTTAACATTTAATCAAACTTTCTTTAATTTCTTTTCACACACAAAATGAAGAACTAATTGAAGTTCTGTGAATAAGAGGTAGTGTGAGAACATGTCTTTAGCATTTCAATAAACACAAACTCCAGTTGTAAGTAGATGGCAGTGAAAAACAACGTTTGTTGGACAGAAGCTAAGCACTGATACAAGTGAGATGGGGCAAAAATGCCAATTGTCAGCTATGAGACACATTGCTGCTTTATCAAGGGAAATGGAGGAAAAGTTTTGTTTTAAACTCATGTTGGTTCTCACGCAGCGTGCTGAGTGTGTGGATGCATTGAAGAGGCATGTGAAAAACAGGATTTCTCTGCAGAAAGTCCAGAACAATCCAGAGATTACATCTAATGCCTGCATTACCCCCTCCTCATTCACATCCAACACAAACGATGCAACTCCAGGTTCACTACAGTGTCAAGGTAAGTCTGACTCAATTCTATATGGAATCTCTCATTTTACACTCCTGTAATTTCATTGGCATTACAGTTAAACCTGTACAGAAATGAACTGACGAGTACTAATCTGATGTTTATCAGGTGTAGTAGAATCCAGTACAATCAGGAGACAACAAGCAACACGATTCTCACTTTCTGGAGAACGGACTTCCTCCAAAACCCCAGATCTCAGTAGTGACGTCGCTGGCAGCCACAGACCCAGCCCAGCCTTGCGCCTGCGGTCGAGACGCAGCCGCTTGCGCTGGGAAAAGAGGAGTGCCAACGCTCCCAAAGGCTCAGACAACAGCCAGCGACAGCAGGAGCTGACAGGAAACAGAAGACCTGGAGATGAGGAGCAGACGATCAAAGACGAAGATGTCTTCATTGAAAGTGAGGAGCTGTTTTCTGATCCAGAATCTGAGTCCCCCTCTCTGCTACTCACACATTGGAGCACGCAAGAACACACCAAACCCGGGGACAAAACAGGAAATGGGAATCAAAGATCCCAGGAAGAAACAAGGGAAAAAATTGGTCCAGAAGTTGATGGAAAATGCAGTAGACCTGCTTTAACAACAGAGAGTAGAGGACAAAATGCTAGAGAAAACAGTTTAATAAATAAGATGGGAGAAGATAGTGTCAGTCAAAGCCAAGCGAGAAAACCAGTGGCATGTGAAGAGGGCAGCCATGATGGAGCCCAGATGACAGCAACTGAAAAACATGAGGACTCTGTAGAAATAATAGAGGAAAATAATCGGACCACAGCAGACGAGAACGCTGTACGTCTCCTAGACTCCTGCACATTAGTGGAAGGACTACTTTTCCCTGTAGAGTACTACATTAGAACCACAAGGCACATGACGCTATCCCAGACCCTGCCAGATGTCCAGGCTGTCATAATGTCCCAGCTGAGCGCAGGGCGACAACGCAGGAGTCGAGGCCGCAGCAGGAGAGCGAACCAGGACGTACAGCGGTCAGACCGGCACACTCAGACGGATTCACCCTCTTCCACAATTCCGTCCACATCTGTGGATTCTCTGAAGCCACCCAACACTTCCAAAGATTGTTCCCAGAGTTCCAGTGACTTTTCTGCCTCTGGCATTTCAGAAGCTCCTGTTTCGCTTCGGGGCCCCGGCGTCCGTCCACCCAAAGGGACGAGGAGAGGCAGAGGCAGGGGAAGACCTCCGAGACAACAGCTTCTTAAAGAAGGATGTAGCCTGACCTCAGGAGGTCTCCAGCCCCCCCTCAGCCCTGCACCGACTACCCAGTCGATCCATCAAGCCGATGAGACAAACACCGAACCAGTGTTATTCCAGCAGACTCCCACCCACAGCTGTCCAGTCCAACCTTCTTCTTCAGTCAGTGGAACTCCAGTTGGTTTTACTGCTGAACACCAGGAGAAAGTCTATCCTATCTTTCTGAAGAGCAGCACCAGCAGACCCCAACAGATGAACACAGGTAGACCTAGGGTACACACACATTCTGACCTGGGGTACACACACATTCTGACCTGGGGTACACACACATTCTGCTTCTGCAGACTGATGGTATTTTATTGAAGTAAAATTATTTGGCTGTGTTATTTTTAAGATTTTTGCTGAAATAAGATATTAATTCTCTAATATTAATTTATCTTTCTAAGTCTGGCGTGCCCAAAGTGGGTCTTCGAGGGCCGGCATCCTGCATGTTTTAGTTCTCTCCCTGGTTTAACGCACCTGGATCAAATGATGGCTCATTAGAGGCCTAAGAGGTAAAGGTTGTTATTACCAGGAGGGAGAGAACTAAATCGTGCAGGATGCCGGGCCTCAAGGACCGACTTTGGACACCCCTGTTCTAAGTGGAACACTGGTGGTATCCTTTGGAAACTCCATGTCAGCGTAAATGTTGTTCTCCCTTTCTTTTCTGCATTGCCAAACAATGTGCATTACAAGAGGGAAGAATTGTCAAAGCCAGCTGTTTTCATCATGAGAGCTTATTCAGTAATGAAGCTTAAGTAGACAATGTACTGAAATGGAAATCTCGGGGTATTTTTCTGCCATAATTCGAAAGCTTCTAAAATCGATAGTAGCCACACATTAGCACCCACTAGAAGGAAACCAACACACACAGTACAACACTTTCATTCTATTGGCTGAGAGGTTGCCAGGTGACTGTACTTTTCTGTTCCAAGCTCCAGCAGAAAATGGTCTGCAAGAGGAGAATTGATCCGAGCAGAGACAAGTTTTGAGAGCGAGGAGAAAGGTTTGAGAGAGCACAGTGAATATTTGAAAGAGAGCAGAGGTTTTGAGTTCAAGCATTACAAGTTTTGAGAAGAAAGACATGAAGTCCTGCTTTCAGACTGAAAGTGTTTGCTCTCGAATTATGGCAGAAAGATTGCCCCATAAGAG
Source organism: Poecilia latipinna (assembly GCF_001443285.1). Lineage (NCBI taxonomy): Eukaryota > Metazoa > Chordata > Actinopteri > Cyprinodontiformes > Poeciliidae > Poecilia > Poecilia latipinna. The sequence goes on along the minus strand of NW_015113970.1, from coordinate 63,506 downwards.
GCTTCCTAAAAACACAAAGGATAAAATGCATTATATGTTTATTTTTCTCCATATTGACCTGTGACCTCTGTCTGCTGTGGTTCGAGCTGGATTTTTAAATGTTGGAAGCTTTTCAACATCTGACAGTTGAGTATCTACATGCCCTGGTCAAATGTAGATACTCAACTCTGTTTTAGTCACGCTGTCCTCATTAATTACGATCATCATTTTATTTTTACATGATTGTTTTTGTTGTTTGTTTTCTTAATTTCATAATATATTTTTTCTTCTTTAACTTGTGTCCTGCAGGCTCATCAGACTCTCAGGCTCTTCTCCTGCCCTCCTCCTCTTCATCGTCTCAGACAGCTCAGCTTTCTCTTCCCTCTTTGATCAGCCGCCTGAAGAGCCTGGACATCCAGCAAGATTTTCACCTCCCTGATGATCAGTTTGCCTCTTTGAAGCTGCACAAGCTCCGTCAAGTTGCCGTGGAATCAACCCCATCACACAACACACGTAGACGCTCCAGCTGCCGGCGCAGCGCCGTTGATCTGCTGATGCCCTGTTCCCACCCGCTCAAATCCACATCTACCATCAGAAATTCTACCCGTCCAAACAAGAGCAAGCGAACATCTCCACAGCAGACACAATGCACAGTTACAGATAATTTGATAGGCACGTGGTTAAATGAAGAGCTTTGTAACCCAAGTATTCCAGAAACAAATGCAGAGCTCAGTGCGGACGCTCTCAACACCTCAGCAGAAGCTGTTTCAGTGGTGCAAGGGTTTACTGAAGAGCTTGAAGCTGGAACTGAAAACTGGGCGGCCCTCAGCATTACATGTACATCTATAAGCACAGATGAACCACAGGGTCTGGTGGACCAAACACCACACAAAGAAAATGATGTTCAACTTTCAGATGAGCCAGAAGTTGAGCATTCTGAACATGAGAAGCAACCCTCTTTAGAAGAGCTCGGACTCGTAGATGGACGCATCACTCAGATGCTTTCCTTTGATTTCTCTGAAAGTAAAGCAGCAGAGGACGCTCCGGCCAGCTGCACTAACAGCACTGCAGCAAACCCTCCTGTAAATAACCCAAACCCACAGTATCCTGCAGAAGATTTTGCAGAACCTACTAAAACAGACTCTTCTGAGGACGGAACGATTAAAAGTAAAGCCTCTCAGTTCTTGTTTAAGTCTCCTCTGGATGCAATGGGGTGCCCCTGTACAGGCCTGCCATCCGTCTACCATCCGTCACCCACTCTAGCTACCAGTCCAGTCCTGCCCTCCCTGGGAATCACCCCTAATGCTGCTCGCCTGCCCTCTGACTCCTCTCCCTCTGCTCCTCCTCTCTGCCTGCCTCCATCTCCCAGCCCGTCCACCCAGGATCTGTCTCCTCTGGATCTTTGTCCTGGTGCATCCATCACCTCCCTCCCTTCCAGTCTTCCTCCTCCCTCTCTCTGCAGTCAGCTTCAGGATTTATCAGACCCTCTGGCTCCAAGAGATCAGGGTGACAGAGAGGAGCCTGACGACTGCCCGACTCAGTCCAGGATCCAACTGCAAGGCTCGGCTGTGGAAGTGGGAATAATGACAGACGGCTCTGCAGAGAAGTTCTTACTGAGGTGCACACACACACTGGAGGTAAAATTTGTTCTTTGTTGCTTTGCTTTTTACTTACTGAGTAAAGAAATTGTGGGCATTCTCTTGAGCTGTGTTTTGTGGGGTAAGCAGTGTTTGTGCCTGCCAGGCGCCAGCAGGGGGCTCTCTGGTGGATGTGTGCTGTGTGTCAGACCCATCGGCTGGTGTGTGTGTCGCAGCAGCAGGAAAGTGGGCAGTGTGCCTGTGGAGCCAGACTTCAGAATGTAACTGGAGCCTCAAACACACTTGGACTTTCAGTGAGGTGACTTCTTCTGTTTGTTGTTTTTAGGCTTCTTATTTCACAACAAATGTTGTCTTCAATTCAATCACAGTCCATGTCCCAAGGATGTTTGTTTGGTGGTTCTTAATGTTTTGGTTATAGTACCAAACATAGTACCTTTTCCTTTCACTCAACTTTCCATTATTACGCTTGGATACAGTAAAGGGGGGATCAGGGTCTCTGATGGGGGTGTGATCGACTACCAGTCAAATTTATCAAACTTCTTGATAAATTTGACCACCACTTGCATTTGGTTCACATTATTCTTGTCATTTCTTATGTAAAATATGTTATTACATAACTGGTTAATTAGGAAAAAATGATTCCACTGGAAATATGTCTTTGCAGTGTTTCCCGTAGGAACTTGACTTTGAGGGCCGAATAAATTGATCAGCCCAATTTCTTTAATTTTGGGTGATCAACAATTGTTCGATGTCACAACATATTTAAGAAAGACTCAGATTCAAACATTTTTTTATTTAAATGCTTATTCTTCTCGGTGGTTTTTTTCTTAAAACTTCTGTTCAGCTGCTTTTTATTTTTTGTAAAGAAAGAAAGAAGACTGAGAACCATCACTTTCTGTGTCCGAGCAAAACCCAAAAGTAAAAACATAGAGGTGGACCTGGTGACCCAGACAAACAGAACAAAAGGCACAGAGGGGCCAGCAAAACTACTGCTAATACCAGATTAAACAGAAACATCCAGAAAGAACCTACTGCAAAAGAAATAAGAGGAAACATGACAACCAGCGGCTCCTGTGACAGAAATGGCTTCTGACGGGATCTGGCTTTACTTACATAGGCTAATAAAATCAATAATGTTAACTGTGAACTGCTTCAGTTGCTATATTGTTGTTTTAGCTGATTAAAACATTTTGTTGTAATTTAATGAGCTGAAGAAATGCAAGGTACTAAGAAAATCCTAAATATTTCTTGATTCAGACATGGAATATGTTTTGTGTTTGCAGCCTGTGATAAACGTGTTTCCTGTCCCAGACTCAGCCGGCCTGATATTGGTGTCTCTTGGTCAGCTGGAAATAAGACAGCTGAGGTAATGCTCTGTATTTTAATATTGTGATCTGAATTGTTGATAAAAAAAAATTAAGCTACATTTGATATACCTCAGAGTAACGGCACAACCAGCTTAGCTGCGTTTCAATGTGTGGTCAGACAAACCAGTGGGAAATTTCAGAGAAATACTCGGCCTTGACATAAAGGTGCTGATAAAGCAGTTTATCAGTTCATCAGTATATAAACTGTTTGTTTTTGCAGACTGCTGTCCTGTTGCAGCCTCAGGCAGACGCTGATACTTGAGGACATCATCCAGGCAGTGGCTGGCTTATTCAGCTCCAGAGTGGTTACCTCCTCCGACTCGGCCGCAGGCTCCACTCTGCAGGTGTTTACCCTGTCAGACAGCATCAGGTAAGGAAGAGTCTGCCTCGTCTCTTGGCACTGACGCACAGGTTTTTTAGTTTCTGAACTTGTGTGTCTGTCAGCTTGCTGACTCCTCAGCCTCTCGTGTCTCCTGGTGTTTGTGTGAGCGCCCTCGCTCCAGTAGAGGGGCTTCCTGACGCTCTCATTGGCACAGATGAAGTAGGACATCTTTTCATCTGGTAAGTGATAGTAGAATGAAGCTTGGCCAAATCATGGTTTAGAGGATGAGCACCTAACACTGTGTGACCAATTTAAAAATCAACCATAATCGTTTTTTGGAATTGTAATTTTAATGCCAAACTCTTCAATATAACACTTTTTTGTGCATGTGTGTGTGTGTGTGTGTGTGTGTGTGTGTGTGTGTGTGTGTGTGTGTGTGTGTGTGTACCATGTATTTAATACCTTGTGTGGACCATTTTCGTGACACATACTACATAGTGGGGACCCACTGCTTCTTGTGGTGACCAAAGCGTGGGCCCCACAAGGGGAAATGCTGGTTTTGGGATAGGGGTTAGGTTTAGCACTACGGCGTGAATTGAGTTTTGGTTAGGGTTAGGTATGTAATGGTGAGGGTTAGGTTTAGGGTTAGGCTGTAGAAATGAATGGAAGTCAGTGGAAAGTCCCCACAAATTCTTTTCTTTGTGTGTTTTTCCATTTTCCTTTCTTGTTTGTGTCATTCCTTCCTCTCACTCTTTTCTACCCTCTCTTCTATCATTGTGTCCTTTCTACCTTCCATATTTCCAGTTTCTTTTCTTTCCTTTTCCATACCCCAGAGTAGAAAGTTCAGGTGAAATTTGTAAACTTCTTGCATATGCAGTATTTTGAAATATCTAAAAATGACTGAGAATTCTGGAAAGTTGAGTTTGGACAATCGTGAAGCTTGGCATGTTGTGTAGGATCTTCTAAACTGATGGGATCATTGCAGTTTTCCTCAGTCACTTTGGTGCATTTCTCAGAACAGAATTAAAATTCTCCAAACTACTTGTTCAATCTTCAGATCATTGTGTCGTTGGTTCACATCAAAAAATCAGTTTCTTGCGTCTTTCAACAAGTTGCGAATGCTTTCGTACATCATACAAATGATTATGTACACATATCTGCTTTTTCCTACATTTTCAGTTGCTAGTGTCATATTGATCAAAATTTATTATACGTGTCTGTTGAATTGTCTCGAACTCCACAACATTTAAGCATAACTTTGTGTAAGGTTTAACATGAAATTTGCTTTATCAGGTTCTCATAATATATGAAACATATTTCTATACATTACCATTAGACATTTTTCTAAATCTGTCCAGAACTGGTAAATTGCTCCCAGGTGAATCCAACCAGATAAATGCGTGATAGATTGAAGGTTCATCTCATGAACCATCAGCTGGCAGATAAATAGTTTATGTAGCAAGAGTACAACACGATGTTACGTTTATGACGATGGAAGGACAAGGAGTTGGAGAAGAAGAAGAGGAGTGAGGAGGCAAAACAGAGGAAGAGGCTGAGGACATAATGCTAGTTTCCATCAGGTAATGATGCTGATGGAGCTCCTCTCACACTTCTCTTCATTCCTTATATCCATTGAAGAATTTTTTCTCATGGAGATGGAGATGGAAAGTAGAGGAAGACTGAACTGTAATTCCTGTCACACTGAATGGGCCGTTTTCCTTAAGGGGATTGATATTTTCCTCTTGTTACTTTAGATGTTTTTTCTTTGTGCTCTGCTTTCTGTATCACAATGACATGGTCTGTCAATAAATTGGAGTAAAGTCAAATAAGTGAATCTTGTCCAGTCTCTTGCCATTGATCTCCCACAATTATAATTTACAAAGTTTGTCTTCGCAACATCCATCACAATAGAACATCCCACTGTCCTATGGACAACATGACTAATCAATTTGACTGTCTGGTCTGTACCCAATGAAACAAGAACTTATTGTTCTGAGGCACTGATATGATCTTTGATGCAAATATTTAATTTTGAGATGAACTAAGGATTTCAAGGAGGAAATTAGATTTTGCCGATAATCCATGTTGTTTTGCTGTTTGTACGAATCATTTTGAGAAATGCACTTGCCATTTGAGAATGGCAAGTGCCATGATATGAGAAATCCACCAAAGCGATTGAGAAAAACTGTAATAATAAAAGCAAACTGGGTCTGCACTGGAGGAGCTGCAGAGCTTCACAGCTCAGGCGGAAGAACATATTAAAAGGACTGTGATTTTGTGATTTGTCAAAGTAACACTGCACATCATCACCCTGTTGCTACTGAGACACTTGACAGTGGCAGCATCATGCTGTAGAGTAATGCTTATACAACAGGGAGAAAAAAGCTGGACAGTTTATGTAAAGATTCATGGAGATAGTAACAGAGCAATCCTGGAAAAAAGTTTTGGAGGCTGAAATGTCTTCAGACTGAGGTGAAGGTTGATCTCCTAGCAGGATAACAAGCCTAAACATACAAAACGGGGTCCGTTTGATGGTTCAGATGAAAGTCTGATTTTAAATCCAATTGAGCATCTGTGGCAAGGTGTTTTCCATACAAGTTTATTGATTTTGAGCTATTCCATTTGCTTGTTGAAGGAATTTAAAGAGTGGCCATCTGCTGAGCAGAGTGCTGCTTGAAGACAGTTTATCCAACACATCCTGTCTCAAAGGTTACTCCTACTGTGTAAGTAGCCAGCATCTCTTGAAATGATTGTGTCACTTAAATCCTGGGTGGTAACTTTCTGTGTGTTTGATGTTGTGCAGGGAGTGTTGTTGGTCCTGCTGCAACATCAGTTTCTAAGCTCCCTGGACCAAGAGGAGAAAAAGGCAAGCGAGAAATGCTTGCTTTCAGAGGAGAGGTCGAAGCCAGCTCTGTTCTCTTTAGTCGGCATCAACCCTCTGAGTGGAAGATCTGTCTTATCTACTTGGCTGTATCCTCCAGATGGCTGGACTGGCAGGTGAGACGAAGTCAGACGGAGAACAAGGCTTGTGTAAGTTTGTTTATTACACATCCAGGTAATGCACACCTCTTCTTCCTTTGCCCTGCAAGGCTTTGTGAGGTGGACGTTAACCGCAGCAGCGTGGTGGGCCTGAGTCAGAGCGGCTGCGTCTGTGTGTGGGAGCTCGGAGAAGGGGGGACGTCCCAAATGATGGAGGCTCAGGAGGACGGGTACTGGCAACTGGCTCGATGGGGGCACAAGGACACCCTGGTGATCGGGCATCAGAACGGAGACGTCTCTTTATATCCCTACGGCGTGAGGCCGACTAAGAAAGGTGCTAAAGCTGACGCTGAAGCTCCACCGTTGTGAGAAGGATGCAAACATTAATGTAATGCAACATTAAAGTAGCCAACTTAAACCCGTCATCAGCCGAGGGCATTCTAATGTAACTAGTTGCATTTACTGAATTGTCTCTGGATAGCCAGATTGCTGTAGTTATTGGTAACTGATGCATTTTAATGCTGTGAACTGAGAACATCCCAGAAGCAGCAAAAGGAAGCTCTTTTTACTGCATATATATAACACAGTAAACCAGTTTGACTGAAGATCCTTTTAAAGCTCTGTCCCTTGTTAATTTTAGTACAGCTGCTGTTTTAACTGTTTTTTTGTTGTTTTTTTTTTATTTTGTGGATGAAAATTGTTATATAAAAAGGAACAAAAAAAGAACTGTTAGTTTGTGTTAAAATTTCTATTAAACATTTTTTATGTTTTATAGTTTAGTGTCTGTTTTCTTCTTCATTTCCAAACAAGATTAAGTCAATAAAATTTAAATAATGCTTCAACACATAAATTAAAGGTGAAAAGTCACTTCATATGAACATTAGTACCTGTCTGGCCCCATTAGCTTCTGCACAACAATTTACATTTTTCCCACAACTCCAAAGCAGTCAAGATGAAAGATGGCTTATAATCAACACTCGTTTTCAGTTTCTGTGCCCCTGGTGACTTTATTTTTGAGGTAACAGACATAAAATGGACATAAAAGCATTGAATGAGTGGCAATGGGAACTGAACCCAGGATGGCTGCAGTCTGGGCTGGCAGCTGTGTTGGATCCATTCTGCCCACTGACCAATGTCCTCAGTCTTGGTTTCATTTTGTCATTCCTTTTCTGTATAATCTGATTAGCAGGGACATGGACATGGACATGTTTAAGAATATATTTCTAATACATTAAATTTATTTTATATATATCTAATTTTATTGATATTATTGATAATTTTATTGGAGCATTTTTGAGATATCAAAATCTCCACTCAATAATCTATAATTAGGTAGAACATTAGTAGTTACACCTAGGGAAAGTTGCAGCAGCATTCCGTTAGGTAGAGCAGAAAACACTATTGCATATTCTCCTGGTTTAGCAGGCCAATTAAATTTGCATTTAAAAAATCATTGTAAGAAAGGAGATTCCCTTCATAATGCTTAGCCAGTGCAAGACCGTGTTCCATTCATTTTTCATAAAAAAGTGATTTATTCTTATATAAAATATTCCCATTATTCAAAATATAACAACTAGTAGGAGAAAGGTTATGCTTGTAAATAGGTTTCTAGACCAGAAGAGCTTGTATACGGAAAGAAGAAGAACTTTTCTGATAAACTTTTCCAACTTTCCCTTTCCCAAGTACACTTGTGTTGTGCAACCATTTTCCCTTCCGCGCAACACCTACGTCCGTTTACCGGTTCCGGGATCTGAGAGTCATTACATTCAGAAATAATGAGATATAAAACAGGCTGTAATGCCGAAAATGATTAAATGTTACAAGTCATACACAAGTAATATTGGAACAGATACAGAGTGTCATTACCGACCAGCGCTGAGTGAAGCCCAGCAAGTGAACCAAAGATTGGGACTGTCGCCAGTCCCAGTCCCATAACACTTGGATATATGATTTGGAATTTGTTTTTTAAAGATATTTTTATTATTATGGGTGAAATATCTTGGCAAAAAATATTTCTCACTGTACAATAAAATTGTTATCTTTTTTTTTTTTAAAGATACTCTCTTTTTAAAGCTTCGTGTTTTAAATCACGATTCAAACCACACCACGCTTAAATAAACCCCATTTATACTCAATTTCCCTTCACCTCCTTGTTCCGGAAACCGTAGGCAACCAACAGGATTGTGATGACCCAATCACGACGACGATGCAGCTTTCTCGTTTACCGATAGGCTATTTTCACATGGAAGTCCCACGATGCATTGCTGCAACGCCCTACAATTCAAATCCTGTGGGCCAATCAGAGAGTGCGATAACGACAGAGGCAGCAATTTAAACTTGTACCGAAAACTGTTGTCATAAGGCTGGAGAGAACAATCGAGTAACTACAGTCGGGCAGGTCTGGCGAATTATTTAATGACTTTTTTAAAGTTTGCTTTTCATGCGTCGTTGTTTTAATGGTTAATGTTGTCTTAATGAACACTTGCACAAAAAGGGCGTTAGTTTTGATTTAAACACGAATGCAAGCGGAAGGAAGCTAGCTTGCCAGGTTTAACTAGCGTCGGTTGAGTTAAGGCTAACTTTAATCGCTTCGTTGAACCGCTTAAGTGGTTTATTTCTTCAAAAAAAACAACCGAAAAGCCAAAATGAGTGCTGGTGTTGCGAAGCCAGCTCCTACATCTGCACTTTCCGATCCGAAGTCGGCGCCTCTCAAAGAGATCCCAGACATCTTGGTTGACCCCCGCACCACGAAGAGATACACGAGAGGAAGATTTCTGGGGAAGGGGGGCTTCGCCAAATGCTACGAAATCACAGATGTAGAGACGAAGCAGGTATTCGCTGGGAAAATTGTGCCGAAATCTCTGATCCTGAAGCAGCACCAAAGGGAAAAGATGACGTCTGAAATCGCCATTCACAAGAGCCTTAATCATCCGAACATTGTTGGCTTCCACGGCTTCTTTGAGGACGACGACTTCGTCTTTGTGGTCCTGGAAATCTGCAGGAGAAGGGTAAGTGTAATAATACAACGATCAATGCTTACCAAGCCTCTATATTTTAAGCGGAAAGAAATTACCATGTATTGCAACTTTAAACACCCGAATTTGTGTTACGGCAGTTTAACACAGACAGTTTATTCAAATATTACTGGAGGGACTCCAGGTTTACAGTTTAGTCAACTGGAATACGTTTTTTTTCATGTGTTTATTAAAACCTTCTTTTTTCAGTCTCTGTTGGAGCTGCACAAGCGGCGTAAGGCTGTCACAGAGCCAGAGGCCCGGTACTACATGACCCAGCTGCTGAAGGGAGTCCATTACCTGCACAACAACAGAGTCATTCACAGAGACCTGAAGCTGGGGAACATCTTCCTCAATGACGAGATGGAGGTTAAAATAGGTACTTAGCCATAATATGCTTATATAAAACTTTTAATTTCTGTACAAAATATTATGGGAATATAATTTTATCTATATAGCACATTTTCAGCAACAAGGCAATTCAAAGTGCTTTACATGAATTAAAAAGGAAATGCAAGACCTATGTGGATTTCAGAAAAATTGGCCAACAACAAGTTGAAATGTAATTTAGAGAGGAGCAGATGGATCTGGAATGATCAGTTCTCATGATTACTAATGGTCTGTAATCATTTCAAGTTAAGTTGTTGCTTCATCACTCTTTACTTGTGCAGAAAATGCACAAGTATGAGCCGAGTCTTATCAGTCAGCCCCACCATGCATGAACCTGCAATGCATCACAATACACCTAAAAGGCAGATCTTTCAATAGTAATCCATGTTTTATTACATGTTGCATGTTATTTGTTCAGATGAAAAATGCACCACTCCATTGCATATTTTGGACACTTTTTTTTGTCCTAAATATGTTGAAGTCTTAATATTTAAAACATTCCATATTTGTTTTCTAGGGGACTTTGGTTTGGCTACTAAGATCGAGTTTGACGGCGAACGGAAGAAGACGTTGTGCGGAACGCCCAACTACATAGCACCTGAAGTTCTCTGTAAAAAAGGCCACAGTTATGAAGTGGACGTCTGGTCACTGGGATGCATACTGTAAGTTTGAAAATACAGTATGGAACATAGTTTTGGAACCAAGTTGGTCAAGATCATTATCCTGACACCAGGTAACGATCCAGTGCAGTAACCTGTCCTCTGTCTGCTCTCTCAGGTACACTCTGTTGGTGGGTAAGCCCCCGTTTGAAACATCCTGTCTGAAGGAAACCTACAGTCGCATCAAGAAAAACAGCTACGTCATCCCCTGGGTAAGATTGCTGTGATTATGCTGCTTTGTGGAACATATTGAACAGGTTTAGTTTAAACCTCCTGGACTGTATGCAGCACATCAACCCCGCCGCAGCGTCGCTAATCAAGAGGATGCTGCACGCCGATCCTGCTCAGAGGCCCACCATCACTCAGCTGCAAGAGGACGAGTTCCTCACGTCAGGCTACATCCCGCTGCGCCTGCCCACCACATGCCTCACAGTCCCCCCACGCTTCTCCATTGCCCCCTCCACCGCTGCAGAGCTCGGCCAGCGACGTCCCCTCTCTGCTTTGAACAACAAGGGTAATGAGTCTCGCCTCTCTAGGTCATATTAGGCCACGGGTCTGAACGATGCCTTTAGTAGGTCTGATTCTAGATAAATATTGCTGTTTTGTTTTTAGGTGGGACAGAGAAGATGGAGGTGAAAGACGATGCTGTGCCAAAGTAAGATGAGATATTTTCTGCAAGTCTGAGTTCAAGTTTTTCTTTTTGATCATTTCTACCTGTTGCCATTGGGCTTTACAATGCCCAAGTCTATATATATATATATAAGTCTATATATAAGTGTGTATATATATATATATATATATAATTACAAACTTTGTGTTTATTACCTAAGATGGAGTAGCTTTCAACAAATAAGCAATATAAAGTATATTCTATTCTAAGTTGTCTGTTTTCAATCTGTTGTAGAGATATAAACCAGTCTGACTTGTATTCTGTTTGCAGAGAGATTGAGCCGTCAGAGAACCACCTGAAAGACATGCTTCAGCAGCTCAACAGCATCATGGCCTCCAAGCCAGCAGAGAAGGCATTCATCCGGCAAGGTCGGTTCGTTTTTCAGTTTTTCTTGGCTGTTTGTGTCAAGTTAGAAAAGATCAGCTTAGAAAAGTTTGGTTTATCTTTTCAGAGGAAGCAGAGGATCCTGCATGCATTCCCATTTTCTGGATCAGCAAATGGGTTGACTACTCAGACAAATACGGGCTAGGTAAGTATTAGAAACATCCAAAAAAGTGAGAATGTAAGACATCTGACTCCTAAACATCAATTTAGCTCTTTAACAGGACTATGAAGGGATCTGCAGAAAGCCATAAAGTGTGGCATTTGATTTTTATTCATTTTGAAGTTTGGATGTGTTTGCAAAGAGCATCAGTGCATGAGAAAAACTTGAGTTGCAAGGTGTATTCCTTGTCTCACCATGTAAGAGATACAAATCTGAAATTTACAATCAAAGACAAGATATCCCACTGGCAGCAGCTTGTAAATTATGTTTAGTCTAATTGTAAATGGCTTAAATGTTAGAATAATATATTTTTGCCTGCTTCCTGCAAGTGACATGTTCAGAGTGACTGACACAACATGATGTCTACTGATAATCACTCTATATAAATCTTTTATTAACGGGGCTACATTAGTCATTA
>NW_015113970.1:44942-48383 GCF_001443285.1 Poecilia latipinna | reverse complement strand
TAGTCATTAACTAAGTTCTAAGTATCCCTTCAGTTCATCTTAAGGTGTAAATGTTCAGATGTGGGTTTAGACTGAAACTCCACCTGTCTGGAATATAAACTGAATTGTTCTCATAAAACTAAAGTCTTGAGTTTTTATTATAGATCTTGGTATTGTACATTAACTGGAGCTGAAATGTCCTTCACTGGTTGGTTGATTTGGGATAAAATCATTTGGTTTCAATTCAGTTAAAATTTCACTACATGTCTGATTTGTCTCCTGTGTGATAATTGAGATTGGTTTCTGTCCAATCAAATCTCTATTTTATGCCCCAACAATGTTTAGGGAAAAAAAATTGATTTTAAAAAGAAAACATCCTCATCAAAGTGTTTAAATGCCTGTTTACAGGCTACCAGCTGTGTGACAACAGTGTGGGTGTTCTGTTCAACGATTACACTCGTCTCATCATGTACGCGGACGGAGACAGCCTGCAGTACATCGACAAGATGGCTGCCGAGTCCTACATGAGCGTCCGCTCGTTCCCCACTACACTCAACAAGAAGGTCAGCATTCAGCTCCTGGTTGAGCTCATTTTCTGCTCTGGATAAAAGTTAATAAACGATTCTCTATTAGTCTTTAGGGAAGCTTAAATGCCGTCTTTAGTACTAGATACATTTCTTTTATTTTTTTTTTTAGATAACATTGCTTAAGTACTTCCGTAACTACATGAGCGAGCACCTGCTGAAGGCCGGCGCCAACGTGGCACGGCGGGAAGGGGACGAGCTCGCGCGGCTGCCGTACCTCTCGCTGTGGTTTAGAACAAAAAGCGCCATCGTCCTGCACCTCAGCAACGGCACGGTCCAGATCAACTTCTTCCAGGTTAGTTGACCTGCATCGCTCCGTCTCCTGCTGTCCGTCCTCAGCCTCACCATGCTCCATGCTCAAGCCATTATCTGTTTTTTTTGTTTGTTTTATTTTGTTTTAGGACCACACTAAACTGATCCTCTGCCCGCTGATGGCTGCTGTGACCTACATTGACGAGAAGCGGGACTTCCGCACCTACAAGCTGTCTTTGCTGGAGGAGTTCGGCTGCTGCAGGGAGCTGGCCAGCCGCATGCGCTATGCCAAGCTCATGGTGGAGAAACTGCTGGACAGCAAGTCTTCTTCTGCTGCACATTAGATGAGGTTTTTCTCCAATCAGTCTGTCAATGCCTCAATACTTCTTTTTTTTTTTTTTTCATTTTAATTTTTTTTATCAAGGCAGGCGGTGCTACTTCTCTTCCTAAAATGACCCGTACCATGAAAACCCTTTTCGTATGACAAAACATAATTTCCTCTTCCTGTTTTAAATATTTCTGCTGTTTAATAGTTGCTTTCACTCTTACCTTGACTTTGCTGATAAAGCCTTTAAACAACCACAGCTGCTGTACTGGAATCAGCGCTGTGGATAATCTTGTATATTCAACCAAGTTGTGGAAGTAAAGGTGAAAATTTATGTTAAAATACATGATTTCTACTTGTGCACTGTTGTCTTTCATGGAATGCTACAGAGGTGGAAAACGCGTTGGACTCAGGTGGATTTAAAAACAGCTTCTCTGGTCTGCTTCTCTTGTTTCAATTTGTTTTCTGTGTCGAGGATTAGACCATGTTTATATGTCTTCATCATGTACATTCTTCCTGTTTTTCTTATTTTTAAGTTCTACATGTGAGTCGTCAATTAGATAAAATTGTACATACTGCTGAGTATGCATACATATTTTAGAGATGGTATAACTGCCCAAGTTTAAATAAAGATTCTTCTCAAATGGTCATTCTTCTGAATTTTAAATGCAGGTTTTGGTATGTGTGAACAGTTCCAGTGTGTTTTAAATGTATATGTTAAAATCAACCGGTCCCTCTCACAGGAAAATTTTGCACAAATTAGGAAATCAGTCTCATGAGGAGGATGGTCAGCGTTCATCATTTTCTTGATCATGTGAAGAATCCTTTGCATTGTCATATCCAGAGGTTCCACAGTCGTCCCAAAACAGAACCAGTCATCTTTATCAGGCTATTGCTTTTTAAATGTTTTTAAAATTGGACACCCATTGTTATCTGTATTGTTTATGATTGTCAAATTGAAACATATTTTCCACACAAGAATTATTTCACATTTCAACCCTAAAATCTCACATTTTTACATGTGAGTTGGGAGACAGGACAAAACCTAAATTTCTGCACATTTATTGACTTATATTTATGAATTTAGATGTCTATGCATGGATTTTTAATTGACAATCTTACCCCATTCATAACTTGTTTCCATAGCAACTAAACAAGACCCAGACAGGCTTTGACATCATGTTGATGAGAACCTCTATGTTCTCATCGATGTCATAACAGTTCAAAGAGATACAAGAATTCTCAGTTTGCTTCTCAACTTGGTTGGAGGTAGATTGATTCCAGAGAGACGACTTCAAACTGATTTTACAAACCATTTTAACTGTTCACCAAGTCAAGAGGATTTTTTATATTTATGGGACCTTGGATTTCTTGTTAGGAAGGGAGTTGAAAAGTTGTTAGGATAGAGCATAAGAGGCAAAGACGTTTTAGTAGAGAGCTCTGAGGATGAGAGATCAAAATACTTTGGTTTGGACATTGAACCGTGAAGCCCAAAAGGACATGGAAGATTCCTCTAAGGATGAGAAAGTTACCGTCAAAACCACAACTATGGATTTAACAGTAAAGGCATCAGGAGACTTTGTTGTTTTTGAAAGTCTCAATGTTCCTCATGACCAAATGGACCTGGATGTGTTTGCTTGCTCACAGGTTGTTTGAGTTACCTTTACAACCACAGCTAACTCTTTATCAACACAGACATTACAAACTGTCTTTACCAGTCTTCCCAAAAACATAAAGGACCTGGATGTGAAATCAAACTGTGACGGCGAGGAAATTGTGATAAATTTTAAAGAAATTTCTTTGGATTCTTCGTCAGAAGAAAACTTAAAAGATGAAATTCAAAATGACACAGATGATTTCGACAGCGTGGATGTTAATCTTGAGTCAACCACGTATTTTTTTCAAATTTTTCAACTTATTTAACTGTTGGATGAATGCCAAGGAAAACCGATGCAATGGAGAAAGAAGGAGACCATCTCTGGTTCATCAAGTCTGATTATGATGAGTTTCATTTTATCTGTGCTGTAAACTAAGAGCTGTGACTTAGTTTGTGAGTGATGGTAACCTTCATCAGGTGAAAACTTCACATCTTATCTAGTATTGCTTTGCTCATAGAAAAACTTTTCTCAACAATTTAGAACATTAAAATGTTTCTCTTTTCTTTTTCTTGTGTATTGTAGATGCTTGCTGTAATTTCTGCCATATTTGTGATTAGTGCAAACTTGACTCATAACTTTAAATGTTTAACCAATTGGAATGTTTTATATGTTTTTTTTTTGTTTTTTTTTTTAATAATGCAAT
>NW_015113970.1:0-42322 GCF_001443285.1 Poecilia latipinna | reverse complement strand
AAGAATTCTCAGTTTGCTTCTCAACTTGGTTGGAGGTAGATTGATTCCAGAGAGACGACTTCTAACTGATTTTACAAACCATTTTAACTGTTCACCAAGTCAAGAGGATTTTTGATATTGATGGGACCTTGGATTTCTTGTTACAAACGGTTGAAAAGTTGTTAGGATAGAGCATAAGAGGCAAAGACGTTTTAGTAGAGAGCTCTGAGGATGAGAGATCAAAATACTTTGGTTTGGACATTGAACCGTGAAGCCCAAAAGGACATGGAAGATTCCTCTAAGGATGAGAAAGTTACCGTCAAAACATGGAGAAAGAAGGAGACCATCTCTGGTTCATCACGTCTGATCATGAAGAGTTTAATTTTGTCTGTGCTGTAAACTAAGAGCTGTGACTTAGTTTGTGAGTGATGGTAACCTTCATCAGGTGAAAACTTCACATCTTGTCTAGTATTGCTTTGCTCACAGAAAATCTTTTTTTTGACAATTTGAAACATTTAACACTTTTTGTAGTATTGTAGATGCTTGCTGTAATTTCTGCCATATTTGTGATTAGTGCAAACTTGACTCATAACTTTAAATGTTTAACCAATTGGAATGTTTTATATGTTTTTTTTTTGTTTTTTTTTTTAATAATGCAATGCCATTTTTTGTTTCTTCTGTAGCAGGGGTGTCCAAAGTGGGTCTTCGAGGGCCGGCATCCTGCATGTTTTAGTTCTCTCCCTGGTGGTAGTAACAATCTCCTCAGCAAGTCAACGTTCTGCTTAGGCCTTCTGATGAGCCATCATTTGATGCAGGTGTTAAACCAGGGAGAGAACTAAAACATGCAGGATGCCGGCCCTCAAGGACCCACTTTGGACACCCCTGTTCTATAGTATGTCCAATTTTATAAGTGTTTGAAATATGTGGCAGGGGAATAAGAGTTGTGTACTCCCCCAATTTTGAAGACATTACAATTGATCTATTGACCTGCTACTGTTGTGGTTTTAATGGATAATTGAGTGCCTGTGTATATATCTGCCTTGTTTTCTTGGGTTGTCACAGCTCCTTACTTGCTGATGCAAGATTAGTTGAGTTTATTAGTCTGTGTATCTACTTCATCCCTGCACATCTGGGAAAGCTTACCAGAATCCTGTCTGGTCACCTGGATTTCCAGCTACCTCACAGACAGACCACTGGAGTCCTGCAGGAGACGGTGTGGTCACCCATCCTCTTCAACCTGCCACAACCTGTACACCTGAGGTGTACGACTTGTGGCGACTTGTGTTACAACTCTGAAACGTGTCATATCCATAAGAGGACTGATGACACTGCCATTATGGGATATATCAAAGACAACAGAGGAGTACAGGAGCCTGGTGAGGAATTTTGTCGTCTGTTGTCATAGAAACGGCCTGCAGGTAAACACTTCCAAGACAAAGGAATTGGTTATTGACTTCAGGAGGGACAGAGGCAGTCCAAGATCAGTTCTGGTAGGGAGGTGGAGGTACAGACCTATCAGGACAGTCTGTCTATCTCTGCACTTTCATTCTTCTCAAGCTCCATTTCTGCTATTTCCATGGCAACTTGGAGTGACCCTGCAAAAAAATGAAGAAAGATGCATGGCCATTGGTACATATTAAGTTTTCCTTAATATGTTTCCTCCATGGAAGCTGATAAATGAGTTTCCTCTCCAGATACCCAAAGAAAGTGGAGTAGGTTACCTCTCTTTTTCTCTCGTCTGGCCACAGATCTGCTCACTGGAATCTCAAGGGAGGATAGAATGTATGTAGGCTTTTTAATTATACTCTCAACCACAGTGTTAGCAAAATCATGACAAATAGTAAATGGCCTGTACTAGTATAGTGCTGTATCAAGTCCATAGGACCCCAAAGAGTTTCACACTACATTCACTCATTCACACATTCACAGAGCAAGCTACTGGATAACAACTGCCCTGGGCAGTTTGGTTCACGTATTGTCAAATAGTAATGAGTGTATTTAACTATTTGGTTTAAACTTCATTACTCTAAGACTTTGCAAAGACTGTCCTGTCTGCAGCGTTTGTTTTAAATACAGACCACAGCTAGAAAATAATCCAGAATAAATGACTGTGTAAGAGAAAACTTTATTGAAGTTTCATTTGGCTCAGTAGAATGGAAAAGCATGAATGACAAAGATGTAAATATGCCATCGAAGGCACAGCAACAAGACACCAGGAGCAGCAGCACCCTGTTTAGTTCTGACAATACAAAAAAATCATGTGCTTACAATTTATTTTAAGCATTATTGCAGTAATTATTACACAGTTCAAGATAAGTAGTTTATGTGCATCCATGTATGTGCTTTAAAAGGTCCTTTTCCACCACCTGTGCTTTTAGCAGAATTAGATATAGAATGCACCCTCAAAAATGGTCAATGATAAAAAAAGTTCCATTTGATGTTCTATAATTGTTTATTCTTGGAATGATTTAAATTTCTAACGGTATCTAAGCACGATCAGGATTTCACATGAAAGAAAATTTTATATTGTCTTAAGCTGCACACCGACACACTTTCTAAGTGTGTAGAGCTCTTTGCATCTGAGAACAGAGCACATGGGCAAATCCTGGATTCACCATCCATATTCTCTTCCAACGTTTCCATGGTTTCATGTTTTGAAGCATTTGATGATGGAGAAAGCCTTATTTACAGCCAACAAATGCAAATCATTAACACTGTGTCATCCGGTTGCCTTGTATGAATGCGCTTCAACAGACAACAAGAAATGAGAGCAGAGAACCTTACCAGGAAGTCTTTATAGCAGCAGAAAGATTAATATGCAGGGGTTAGAGTTGTAGCATTCAACATGTCACAAGAAGTCATCACAGATACGGAAAGTCAGACAGCTTGTGTAAGTCGTATTGGAAGTGAAAGACATTATGAGTGGCGACACATTCAGAACAACAAGTCACTGGAAATCTCCAGTAGAAATACAGAAAGGCCAGTCAGTTATTAGAAAACAAAATAGCTGCAGCGTCCTGCTGCAGTGACATTCAGCTTTCACAACACAGCCATCCAAACACATTTACAACTGCACACACACAAGAGTATGAAAAAAGAATCTGCAGACACTTAGTTTCAATAGTTTGAAGCATTGTGCAGATAAAGAACAAAGAAAAGCCATTTCTCAGTATTCCCAGAGGGTGGCGCTGTCCACAGAGTCTGCGCTGGCCTTCAGCCCTCCAGCATGGTCGCCTTTAAGGTACTTCCCGCCCAGAGCCCGAATTCCCATCTTGTTGAGATCACAGAACTCAAGCAGGAACTGGACAGGAGTGGAGCTGCTGCACACCACTGCTGAGTCGTCTCCAACGCACCAGTACTTTCCCTGGGAGTCTGGACAGACAACAGGACTAATGAAGCCCAGAGCTCACACAGGTGGTGTATACATCCGGACAACATGGTGTGCTTTGCATTAAATCTAGATCAGGGGTGTCCAAAGTCGGTCCTCGAGGGCCGGCATCCTGCATGTTTTAGTTCTCTCCCTGGTGGTAGTAACAACCTCCTCTTCAAGTCAATGTTCTGCTTAGGCCTTCTGATGAGCCATCATTTGATGCAGGTGTGTAAAACCAGGGAGAGAACTAAAACATGCAGGATGCCGGCCCTCAAGGACCCACTTTGGACACCCCTGTTCTAGATGATGATGCATTAATCTTGATCATTGATATTTGATTATCATCAACTTGTCCAGGGACTGCAGGTGAAAGTTAGCATTTTTGCTAGAACATGTCTCCTTTTGAAAAATTAATGAAATGTAAATTGTTTCTGTGCAAATAAATAAACATTAAACAATCATCCATCCATCTCCAGCTAACGTTCCGGGTGAGAGGCGGGGTCACCCTGGACAGGTCGCCAGTCTGTCGCAGCATTAAACAATCAATCAACTTTATTTATACCATTAGGTAGATTAAATCCACAAAACTTTAGAGAACAGTGGGAATACTAAAGTCTAAGGCATTTACAGCAAAACTGTCTAAAACATTGTTACAATCTCAAATTTCTTCCCATAATGAAGAAAAGCTAGATGCAAGTTGCAAGTTTTTCTGGGCGTTGGGACATATTATGTTTAGCTGAATGCCTGTTTTTTTTTTGTCCTCCATAGAAACTGATAGCTGAGTTTCATCTGCTGACGCCTAAAGAAAGTGGAGCAGGTTATCTGTCTCTTTCCTTCGCCTGCCCACAGATCTGCTCACTGGAATCTCGAGGGAGGATAGAATGTAGGCTTCTAACTTTCCCCTGGGAGTCTGGTCAAAAAACACTCATCTTTTTAATAGCAAAAAACCTCAGAAAAATAAAATTCACATCACAGCTAATTTCAATCGTGTTTGTAAATACAAGCTAACAACTTGTTATAGTCTATTTTATTTACTTGGACGTAGAATGAATATGGAGGATTTCGTGTGTAGAATTGTGAATATGACTATCGAAGGTCACCAGATAATGAAATTACAAACTTCAGATTAAGAGAAAAATTACAACGCTTTAAAAGCAGAAAACCTGAAGACCATGAAAGTCTATTTTATTATTACCATTTACTTTTGTTTTTTTACAGGGGCCTTCTTCTATTGGTTAATTGGTGAGAGGCGGGGAAATCATCCACCTTGAAGGTGTGATATCACAACTGCCCTTTCTATTGTTCTTAAAAGAATTAAAACTTACTTTTCTAATTGTCACACAGAAAAGGGTTCAGCAGTTGAGATTCATGAAAGTGAAAATGACGGACATCTCATCATCACCCACTAAAAACAGTTGAGACAGAAGACACACAGAGATGATAGGTAGCCCAAGAGGACTGAGGTGATTACATGTGTATTTTGTGAGTATTAAGATTTACTGATAAGAAAATATTTTGTTTTGCCATATATTTAGTCATCTTCTGTGAATTGATATGTCAACACTCTTATTTTGTATCTCTGAATTAGATTTCAATTAGCGTTTTCCTTGCACATTACCAACACTTCTAGCCACCGTGTCTTAAGGTGCTTTTCCACAGGCAGTTCTCTCTCTGACCAGTTACTGTTCGGTTCTATCCCAGTTGTGAGCATCTCTGTGAATATGTGAACGTGGGCATGCAGGTTATCCATCAGAGAATCGTCCACAGCTACTGCACTCTCATGGCCCGCCCACGTTCCAGGATAAAGTAACATTAGCCTACACCAGGATAGTCAAAGCATGAAAACAAAGCATGCTTTACCATCTAAGAACTTGTTTCAAAAAATGGAACATATTTCTGGCCAGGGGAAGAAAAGCATGGTATTAAACTCTTTGCCTTTGGTCTAGTCTTCTTCAAACTTTCTCCCCAAAATGTGTTCATTCACAGCTACAGTCCTCAGTCTGCTGTTTGTAACGCTGCATGTTGTTGTATTCTTTTGTCTTTTTCAGACACTGTCTTCATTACATTAGCTAGGCCATCATAAAGCTCACACACACAGAGCTCTCTGGCAGAATGCGGTGAAATGTCCCAGGCCATCTTTGGTCAAGCTTCTCTAGAAAGTGACGGCTATATAATATTTGTTAAATATGCTTGAATGTTGCCTACTTCCACTTACCTTTGAGGGAATAAGCACCGTTATGAAACTCCAATTGGAAAACATCGTAGGAGGCCCGGTTGGAGTCGAGGGTTGGAAGTCCAGCTTTGCGAGCTCCAATGAAACCATGTTCTCCACGCAGGACAATGATTGGACGGTTGATCAGCTTCATCAGGAACTGCTCAGCCTCCCCTGAAATGACATAGACTGGTACCTTTAATCATAACTGTTTATTGTGTTTAAATTAACTGCAGAAAGTTTGTTGTTCACTTTAAAAAAAATGTAAATGGGGGGAAAAAAGTGAATAATGTTTCCTTCTCATGTGAAAGTTAATCATAAAGTTCCACAGGATTCTGTGCTCGTACCAATACAGTTTAAATGGAAATCACTTTAGATTTCTATTTAAACCGTCAGGTTTAAATGGAACAATTAGGAGGCTTAACACTATGTTAACTATAATGATAAAACTGACCCAAGAAGTAAAGTCACTAAAGTCACTAAAGTCAGACTCCTCTTCTTCACCACAGAGGAGTCTAGAGACATGTTCACGTTTGAAATTGTATGAAGGGTCTCAAGGAAATATTTGCTTTTCCAACCTACAGATGGAACTTAAATAAGTACGGGTTGACCCATAAACAGATGCTAGTTCCTGTCTCTGTGATAAATGGCAGCCAGCAGGTTGTAGTTTATTTATATGACTTAGAGTCAGAAATTCCTACTTCTGTGTACAAAGGAAAGCCGATATTAAAGTATATTTACGATCTGCAACTTTGTCTTGACTTTACTTTCATGTATTTGAAAAATATCAGCAACAATCCTGACCTGTACTGTCAACTGCAGCAGCCAGTTGCCCGTTCTTCTTGGCAGTCACATACTTCCCGTTGGCTGCACGGATGCACACCCGACCCTCACGCCACTCCAGTTCAAAGTAACTGTTAGCAGATCTGAAAACAAATACAAAGACAGACCTTATTATCTACATTTTTCTAAGGATGCAAACAGCACTTCTCAGTAGGAGGGTGATTACTTGGAGGAAGCCGTGCACTGCAGTCCTCCAGTTGCTGTCAGGGTCCAGTATTTCCCAGCAGCAGTTCTAAAGGCACACTTCCTGTCTTCACGGTTCATCTCCAGTTGGAACACTTCTTGGTCTCCTTCCTCATTCTGATTGGCTGACAGGTCCATGCCTGAAAAATAAAGTAATCTGTGATCAGCTTTCATTCAGCTCTGGGGGATTAAAGCTTCCCTAAGCTGCACCGTGTTTCATCAAATTTCAGACAGCAAAAGGAGGAGGTCAGTAGTAACTAGTTACATTTACTTGAGCAACCTTTTAGGGGAAAAGAAAAATCAACTTTTAAGAGCAGTTTTCCTACCTCATACTTTTACTCGAGTAATATTTTTACTCTTCTGTGAGTAAAATTAATGGACACTCTGTGTGAGCAACTTCACTGGATGGAGAACAAGCATATTTTAACCAAAAATGCAAAAAAAAAAAAAATCATTGTAGTCTTCAGAATACCAGAATTTGGGCAGAAATGAATAGTTTTCTCTGTCTGATGACATCACTGTGAAATGTTAAATCGGGTGTTATGATAAGCCTTTTAATAAAATATAGTGAATTTAAATTAAAATTTAATGAAAAGGTATTAAAAAAGCAAAATACTTATCTGAGGGTATAAACACATGTGCAACCAAGTAATACCTTTTTTTTTCTTTTTCATTTCTCAACAGATTTGTTTATTTCCAGTAGATATTTTGGGAAGATTTCCAAACATATTCAATAAATTAAAATACTCATTCCAATGAGACTCAGTTGTCAAATTAAAAATAAATTTTTAAATAACCATTAATGATGTATTAAATATTAAGCCCATATGTTAAAATGTATTGTGTAGGTCTGATATATTTTAAATCCTACATGTCTTTTATTGGCTGTATTCTGATAATTATTACAGAAATAAAGACTTGAAACATCAGATATGTGTAGCTAGTGTATTTCATCCAGTGACTTGAGATGCTGAAATAAATTAACTTTAATAATAATATTCTAATCCATGGAAAGTGTCTGAGTCCAAGTTGGAATAAAAAAAATGTGTAATTTTCCAATTATGAATAAGTCTAGAATCTGAAAAGGGGTATATGCACATTTTTGACTTCCCCTTGTTTTGTCTTCAAGTTTTATTGGTCTAAGTTCAAAGTATGGTGGGGATTTTCTGTTTTCATACATTTACATGACAGAAGAAAAAACTAGGAGGGAGTGTAGATTAGCTGAAATTTACTTTTGGTCTCTGTATTTTATATTTCACTTTAATAATAGCCCTAATTTACTCATTCACTGTCAATTTTAATTGAGGATTTTCAAAATAAAAAGAGAAAAGACAACAGCAGCCCATGAAGACATTCAATTTAAACCCACCATTTGTTTGATGCCCATGTGTCTGTTTGGGGTAAATGCAGTATACAGGTGCAACCTTGGCCTCTACACTGCAGTCTAAATCCCTGCGTTAGCAGCAGATCCCATCTGGGGCCGAGTGGGAACAAGAAAAAGAGGTTGCATGAGATGTAAGATAGTCTGAGTCATCCAGTTCTTAGCCTCTTTTCTCTACATCTCCTTCAACTCATCCTTTCTTTGTCTCTAAAAATATCTTTTCTAATTTTGAGTCTGCTCTTAGTGCAGCGGTGTCCAAAGTCGGTCCTCGACGGCGTCCTGCATGTTTTAGTTCTCTCCCTGGTTTAGCACACCTGCATAAAATGATGCCTCATTAGAAGGACTAAGCAGAACATTGAATTGCTGAGGAGGTTGTTACAACCACTAGGGAGAGAACTAAAACATGCAGGCTGCCGGTCCTCGAGGACCGACTTTGGACACCCCTTAGTGTATCTCAGATAACAGATGACACAGGCTGAGAGAACCTCAGCTGACCTGACCCCAGCAACCACAATGCAGAGATAGAATTACTGCAGAAAAATGTTAAGCTGTGCAAAGATGGGCCAAATGTACTGAGTAAGTAATGAAAAACACATGGTGGAGAGAAAATGAATTCGTTTTTTTTTTTTTTTTTTTTAACTTTGTTGTACACAACCTCCACTGCTCCGTGAGTCCAGCTATGCAGGGACTTCATGGCAGAGGGGTCTCTGGAATGTTTTGCATGGGGGGCCCGATGGGGGCCATGAATAACTGTGGTAGCACACCAAAGGAAAAAAAAAGCCATAGCAGATTTCAGGAATTTATTAGACTTACATCAGCTCAACTAGATTTTTGGCAACTTTCTAAAATAAAAGTTGCCAAACTTTTATTTTTTGCCAAATATTTATTTTTTTATTTTTTGCCTAAATAATCTTTTGGCATAAAATGACTTGGGCCACTATTTTAGGAAGGTGATGATTTGCCCAGAGAAATGTGGGACACTTTATGGTCAAGTTGAACAAACTAAAATGGAGCTTTTTGGCCATCAGATATGTTGCAATGCTTGGCAGACACCACAAACACACAGGAATGGAAAGGCTTGTAAAGGTAGAAGGTGAAATGAAAGCTGCAAGATACAGGGAAATCCTGGAGGACAATTAGTTTCTGTCTGCAGGAGAAGTACAGCTTCAGAGAACATTTATTTTCCAGCAAGAAAAGATAAAGCTAAAGATCCACAGAAATTGTGCGAAGAACCAAAAGGTGAATGTTCTGGAGTAGCTGAGTCAAAGCCCAGACCTCAATCTGATACAGAATTTATGGATTTGAAAAAGGCTGTTCACAGCAGATCCCCATGCAACCGGACAGAGTTTGAACAGTTTTTCAAGGAGCGACGGAGCAAAATTGCAGAGTGTAAATGTACAATCTTTCAACCTTTCAGACCCCTAAGTCTTCTGGTTCTGGTCTGCTCTGCATCCCCAGAACCAGAACTAAACGAGGAGAAGCAGCATTCAGCTTCTATGCACCACAAATGTGGAACAAACTTCCAGAAAACTGTGAAACAGCTGAAACACTGACTTCCTAAAAACCCACCTGTTTAGAGTCGTATTTGAAACGTAATCAATTATGAATTTAACAATGGCATTTGACTTAATGTAATGTTTTGATTGTTGATTCTATGTTGCATGGCTTTGTGTTTCTGTGCTTGTTATGATGTAAAGCACTTTGAATGTCTTGCTGCTGAAATACAGATCAAATTTGATTGACTGATTGAACCCTGATGGAGATCTATCCACAGACTATTTGCTGCTATTGCAGCCATAGGTGAATCTATCAAATACTGACTCAAAGGGGTGATTATTTCTGCTACTCATATTTTATTTAAAATATTTGTAGTTAATTGCCATTATCTAATCAATACCAGTTTTCATTCTGACACTAAAAAATTTCCTGTAAATTTGTACCTAAAAAAGAAGCAATTTTTATGATCAGGGATTGAATTGTAAAAGCAACAAAAAGGATATAACATCCAAGGTGTGAATACTTTTTATAAGCACCATGTAAGTGGACAGGCTGTATCTAAATAATCTAATTATCAGATCATTAGCAGAACTCTAGAGTACTTGATTACTACGGAGGTAACATTCATCCATCTGATTCAGGGGTGAAGGTCCCCCAACCCCCATAAACTGGAGCTGAACACCTCTGCTCTGTGGAGCTCTAGTTAGCTGGATTTCTGTGGAGAAAACCAGAATTCAACTTTTTGAAATCAGTGACGTCATCGTGATGTCATCACCTTGTCTACACTTTAAACCACTGAGACTACAGTATATTGTCTCCTGAAAGCAATCTTTGTGGACATTTGTTTTTGTGTTTCAGTGGTTGAATCACACAGCTGCATTTAGTCCTGGCATGGTTACAATAAAAAAACTAATAGGAAGAATGCCATATATTGGATAGAGATAACTTAAAATAAGAGTAATTTAGGAAAAACTAGTTTCAAAACAGACAAGGTCTAAAAATAATGCACGGAAATATTGACTTGGGACTGGAATCGGCCAGTTTTCATTTGTCAAGCTGACAAATGACTGATTCCAAGAAAGCTGAACATATTCTACAATGTCAGAGTTTATAGTAGACGTTCTGTATAACAATACTGATCTTTAAAGGCAATGATGATCACTTTGTTGACTGTTAAGGTTGGAATGTATGTAGATATGTTTCATTTTGTGGCTGTTTCATCCATCCATCCATCCATCCATCCATCCATCCATCCATCCATCCATCCATCAATCCATCCCAGGTGATGCTTTAAATTACTTAAAACTTGATCAAGGTTTTTAAAGACAGAGTAGCAAAATAAGCTAAAATTGGTACTGACAGGTCAGAGCTTTAATATCAGAAACTGGCCTCAAAATTCTGATGACCAAAAACCTTTGTGTAAAAATACTCTATTATAATTTGAAGACATAGGAAATAAAACTATTGTTGGTAGGCTCTCAACCTGTCTAAACGCCCAGAGGGTCCAGATCTTTCTATAGGACTCACGAATAGCACAGAGTTTGACCGGGGAGTGCCCATAGTAAAGACACGTGGATAGGATCAAATTTGCAGGGTGTGGTGATAGGTGCCGTGGCGGCATTCCTACCTTGTCTGGTTGAATTGTATTATATTTTATTTTATTTAGGTCTTTTCTGAAGCTGCAGAGTCTCACCTTGCCTCGTAGAGATGTTCTTCTCGTTGCCCGCAGTCAGCACCACCTGAGCGTGGCTGCGTTCCAGGCCAAACAGTTCATCTTTTCCCACCCGGCCGCTCCTCCCACTCTTCATTGTCCCCGTGGGGCCCACTGGTGCCAGGTAGCGGCCGTTGCAGTCACGGAATGCCACTTTCCCTGAGAGGAATTCCAGCATGTAGCCGGTGTCCTTGTCCGTTTTTGCGGACAGGCTGCCGTCGTTGCGCAGAAACCGGTTGTCAGAGGTCTCCAGGTGGTAGCGCTCATCTCGGTAGACGAGCGTAACCAGTGAGTCGACGCCCCAGGGGACGTCCCGGTCTATGGACACCTCCTGGGCGCTCAGGTGGGCGAAGCGTTTCCGCGCAAAGCTGTAAAGGTTCACCTGCGGATGCACGGCCAGGTGAACGCTCCATTTCTCTGCCGGAGAAGCTGTCTGCGCGAAGCAGGTGATCCGGTCCTCGCTGCCTCCGACAAAGCGGCCGTAGGGCTCAGACTGCAGCGACCACCGCCCGTCGTCGTGCGCTGTGATGACGAAGCGGCAGTCTCGGCCGCGTGTCTCGCTGTCCGCGGTAATGTTGCCGTCTTTGTCCGCGCCAAGGTAGCGGCCCAGGTGGGACTTGAGGAAGACGGCGCTGCCGTCCTCCCCGGTCTGCTCCAGCGTCCAGGTCTGCTTCTTCTTCAGGCTGCTGGCCGACGCGTTGATCTTGAAACCGAAGGTCTCCGCTGTCAGATACTTGCCTGCGCTGTTGATGAGCCCCAGAGGGATCTGCAGCAAGTCCCCGTCTGCGCTGTTTGAGGACATGATGATGGAGAGACGAGAAGAAATGCAAGTAAAGGGCAGACAGAGAGAGAAGATTTGCTCTGAGAGAAGAGGGTGATGAGGATGACAAAGAATATCTAGACACTGCAAATTCTCACTGCTTTAGTGGAGCTGCAGGACTGAGGATGGATGCAATATTCTGCACACGCCCCTCTAAAGACAGGAGCCGAAGAGAGAGAGAGATGCAGTCCTGACAAACCACCGCACCCCGAGAACCCCGCGACAGAAGTTACATACCAACATAACACACCCATGTTCATTTGTCCTTTTACTTCCCCCCAAGGTATTATGAGCATTAAAATCTACACATAAAATATTTTTTTTTTCCATTTCCCTCCTCACAGATACTGAGGTTTTCCCTACTTAACCTTTGACAAGAGTTATAAAAATTCATTATTATTATTATTATTATTATTATTTTATTTTTCATAATTTAGTTTTACTTCAACCCTGATAACTCCTAAATCTTCATTTATATTAGAAACTTTATAACTAATACCCTGTTGAACAAATCCTCCTCCGGATTTCTATCTTTACGTATTTCTTTATATCCATTAATATAAAATTAAGTGATGGTTTCAACCAGGTCTTTTGGACACAGACTGTTTGGTTTAACATGCGATCTTCTTGCGTTCCATTATAATATGGACAAAACCATCAGACTTCACCACTGTAACACTGAGGACTTTCCCTGTTATGAGAGGTTGTTAAACTGATTGATTCAAATGACAATTCCTCCATCTCAAGGAATTTTTCTGCTGCTTTTATTATAATTTTAATCCTCTTTGTTCTACTATTTGTCTGTGTTGAACAAATTCTTACTTCCACTATAAATCCAACAAACTTCTTCTCCGCAATCATTGCGCTTTCTGAAATTCTCTGACTCAGCGGTTGTGCTATTGTTTGACCTGCACTGCTCTTCTATGCGCATCACATCCTTATAAACAGAGAGCCGTCTCTCCACTTCTTTCCCAAATGCTGCTCAGCTCTTACTCCTTCAGTGGCTCCGCTGAACGGAGTCTGCTCTCTGATCGCTGCAGAACTTTGTTCTGATTAGCATGGCAGCCTTGTGGCCAATCACGTGTGAGAATATGGGATCATATGATCAGAGAGCGGGGGGTAGACACAACAGTCAGGTGAGTCCATCTCCTCAGTAAATAGACAGTGGTGGAGGAGAATGTGTCACAGAAGCCATAAATATAGCTGACACCTGTAAAAGAGAAGCAGGCAGCATCTGACTGAAGATTAAAGGGAGATTCCAAATAAATTAACCATTAAAAAAATAAAATCAAAAATTTGATTAAAATATGATACAAAAGTATGTCTGCTTTCAAAACAGAACAAATACATAAAATGAATGAAGTAAAACATTGAATGCAAAAGAATTTATCATATAAAACATTCCTTTTTGCCAAGTTATGTTTATCTATTGGGCTGATCAGAGCCGTTTAGGAGCTGAAAGGCCACAAGAGCCGTCTCTCTGAGAAGCCCCGAAATTCCCATCATTACACCTCTGGCATCGGCACTTTTTTTTCTTTTTTTACAATAATCACTATTCATGCTGCAATGATTTCAGTCAACTAATTTTTTCGCATTATTCCATCTCACTTTCTGGTTTGATTTAATCTTATAATGAAATCTGAATCACACCTCTGTCGCATAACTTTAACCAAACATTCACGCTAGTTTGTGTCTCAGCACAATCAGCTGTGTCCCTCCACCCACAACCGACCCGCCTGCCCAATCATATCCTAAAGGAAATATGAACTTTTGTTTTTGCCAGGTAAACTGAATACCTATTGTCGGAAGGATTCACGGGACTCAGTCGAAAATTCAGTCGTTTAAAATACGTATTTTAAACTGTTTGTTTAAAATATGTTATTTCATTACCTTGATAATGCTTTTAATTTGAAAATGCTTTTGGATAACTTCCGGTAGTGCTCTAGCTCTCTAGCTAGCTTAACTGAGAAATAGCAACCGTGTTGCTACTCCGCTGAGAAAACAAACAAGACGGCAACGCTTTAACGAATATGAACGAATGCACGTCTTATTCCCGTGGAAGATCTTTTTATTTTCTCGAAAAAACATTTTAAGATGTATTACAGCGAACATGTTATCTGAACTTTCGTGATTGACTACAAATAGCCAGAGGACCCAGCTGAGTAAAATACTTTTGACTGAAAAAGGATGGATACCTTACGAGTAGCAAGAGTTTTGATGCTTACTTGACCTCAGTTTACCAGTTATGTTCAGTACAACTCACAAAATGTCTTTGGAGGAGAGTGATGTCCCAACTGATGAGGACTGTGAAGATCTGGTGAGTTTTTTTTACACAAAAAAACACAACTGTTATCTGTAACTTAAACCGTTTTGTGAGATTTTTCTGTAAAATCCGTCAAACTCTTGTGTAGATCAAACCTGACACTTATCCATGGTTGGTTTTTCTATTAGAATATTTTATTGTAAATTCCTATTTAGTCGGTATAATGTAGCCATAAGCAAACGTCGACGTGTGCATACTTTCTTTAAATAATAAAATAGTAATCTGTCTAATAGAATGTAGCAAAGTAGACACTTTAGGAGTCTACAACTGTGTTTTAGGATGTGTATATCCTAAAACACATTTACACTCGGAAATATGCAAGTGTTAAATTACTTAAGCCTCATGTTTTAAGGCTTGAAACAACCTGAAATGTTTTTAAATATGCATTTGTCTTAACTATTGTTTTTTGTTTGTTTTTTTTTTACTTATTTCGCCTTGTTCTATTTTTTGCAGGTGGAGGAAGGTTTCACTCTTCCTTCTGATATTTCAAGCAAGGTAAACTATATTTTTCTGGTTTATTAATCCCTTTTTTGTAAAAAGAAAGAAAAAGAGGCTTTAGTTTGAAATCTATGCCTTCATCCTATTCCAACACCTCATGTTTATTAGAGAACATCAAGGAAAAAGTCTACTGGGAGGCCTTCACCTTCTCCAAGTAAGAAAGCTTGAGCTAATTTGAGAACATTTACAGTAACTGTATCAACACACACTCAGCTGCATCCTTATTGCATTTTCAGGGTCTCCATATCTCTCCAGCCTGAATATGAACTCCAGAAGAGCAGCAGTGGCAGCCTGGAGACTGCCGAGGCCCTCCTTAGGGGACACTAGAGGCAACACTTCAAGGGAGCATCGCTCAGCTCACCTCACGTCCCTGAGCAACGGCCATGGTAGGCTCCATTTTAAAATCCCAGCTGAAGCTTCATAGAAAGTGCTTCTCCTCAGAGGAAAATGTAGTGCAACCTGACAAAAAGCCCCTTCCGATTTCTTTTGTTCTTTTACACTTTTGTTTTCTCTGCGCTCTCAGATGTGTCATACATGGTGAGTCTAGAGTCTGCTGACAGTCCACAGCTGCTAAAACAGAAATCAAGTTTAAAGAAACACCTTTCTGCATCTAATGGTAAGAGCATATTCATAAATTTGCAAGCTGAGAAGCTGGAGGTCAAATTTTGGTAGGAAAGTAATAACAATATCACAAGTTTTTAAGTCAGTACTTTGCAATTGCAAATATTGCTTAGAGATTTCTTCTTTTTGATTCTATGCACTCATTTAATATTTTGCAGGGTTTGCTATAGGTGCTGGTGACTATCAGGATAAAGACAGCATGTATGATGAGATTATTCGCCTCAAAAAGGTAAAGGTCAATCAATCAAGTTTATTTGTAATGCACATTTCAGCGATGGGGTCAGGGAGGACATGAGAGCTAAAAACCAAAACACTGACAGTCATTACTTCACTGGAGATGTCTGTGACAGATGGAAGAAATGAAAATGAACAAAGTTCCTGATCAGTAGGAAGTGAGCACAAAGCTTTTACTGTTGCAGGTGTTTTAATGTGACATGTTTTGGTGTTGGGCATTATTAAAAGAAAGACTTCCTTTTAAAACTATTAAACAAGATTCTTAGTTTTAGACATAATGTTTGTGTTTAAAAGAAAAAACATGATGGGGAAACACTTTTTAACATTTTATAACGCTGATGTTCTGTTGAACCAACATAGTTTGTTTAATGTGTGTATTAGAGTTATTTCCAGTTGGTAGCTGATATTAGAAAGTTTTATTTTTTGTCAGCCAAATTAGTTTATATTTCTATTGATCAATTTTGTGTTTTCTTTGACATATTAAACATATTGTGTGATTTTGTGTGTGTATATATATATATATATATATATATATATATATTTAAGTATTTTTAACGTAGTGGCTTTATAAAGGAAAATTAAAAAACAAACAACCCCCTCCCCAAAAAAAGAAAAAGCAGAAAATGTGGAATATTTCCTTAGAAACTTTTTCATCTACTTTGAATAATTAATTGAGAATACCAAACTGTTTGATAACTAGGAGCATTTGGAATATATGTGTGATTGAATTGAAATGATTGTTTGTAAAGTGCCTTGAGATGACTTTTGTTGTGATTGGTGCTCTATAAATAAACTGAATTGAATTGAAAGTGAATTCCAAAAAGTCAGGCCATTTTTCTGCTTTTCAATGATCTGCATCTAGTTTTCTTAGCGATGGCTGGATTGTTTCAGAATGGTCTGGATTTGCATACTTATTTATTTTATGCTGAACTTGCTGTGTGTTTTGTGGTCAGACTCTACAGGCTCAGAAGTCTGACAACCAGCAAATGAAAGTCAAACTGCGTCGCCTTGAGGAAGATGGTGCTAAAAGAGAGAAACAAATAGAAGAACTTTTAGACCCCACAAAAGTATAATCCCAGAATTATTTTTAAATTTCGCTTTGAATGCCTTTTCTTTTTTTTTTTTTTTGCATTCTAAAAATTTTCCTTCTATGTTGGTAGGGCTCTGAATACATTCGTAGTTTGGTCGACAAAAGAAAGGAGGGCAGTGTGGTGAGTTTGTCCATTTTGTTGGTGAACGTATGAAAAATGTCTTAAAATATATTTATCCATCTTTCAAGTTCAAATATTTTCCTTTAGATTGTCAGTGGGCTGAAGCAGAGAATCCTAAAGCTGGAGCAGCAGTGCAGAGAGAAGGAAAATTCTTTAAGGTAAACTGGTTCTTCATTTCGCTGTGAATGCACTGCTGTCTTTAGAGCTGCAATATTTTCGGCTTATTCCTATTTTCCACAGTAAACTCCAAAGTGAGTTGAGGACCACCAACCTGGATGAGCTGAAGATCACTGTAGAAACATACCTTAAGGAGGTAATACTGGTTTTGGTGTGTATTATTAAATCTGTTCAGATTTAAGTGAAGTGTACAGAGGCTGTTAAAAAAATAATATTTTAACAATGTTTTGTGATTCTCATCTTTCAGATTCAAAGATTGAGGATACTTTTAGATGCTGCAGAGAAAAGGTGTGAGCAACTGAAACACAAATGATCTCTTTCTTGGGAATTCATCTTGTTGCAGATAACGTAACATACACTTATGTTTTATAAAGCTTATGTTATGTTATGAAGCTAACAAATGGGGCCAATGTCTTAATAACTGCATTGGGAATCAAACATGATCAGGAATTTTGGGCAAATTTCCAGTTTCTGGAAAAATTTGACCTGCTGATATAGATGTAAGACTGATGCTGACTGATAATGATTCCCTCTGCCATGAGGGGCCAAATGTACTCTAAATCTGAGATTTCCAAAAGGCCCTCAGCCTTTCCAAGTAATGCATTTTCAATGGCAATTTTAAAGGACAATGCATCCTACAATGCGTACTACATTTATTCTTCTTGTAATCTGCTGAAAGTCTTTCTCTCTCTGGCTCTCTGGCTATTGTGGTTCGTTCAGTGGTCACTAAAGGTTTGCTGTCCAGTCACCGGTTTGGGCTGATTTTGCAAAACATGCTACTTTCTGATCACCAGGCCATTCCTGTGTGATTTTCATGTGGTGAATGTAAACCATGTGCTCATTTCAGCCTCCGCCTGTCTGTTTGTCAGCAGCAGTCGAGCAGACAGTAAATGTTCTCAGAGGCAGCAGAAAGCTTTAAGCTCCACCGTTCATCGCTTGACTGAAAACGTGAAGCATCTCCAACAGGAAAACGCAGCGCTCAGAGAGGAGCTCAACACGGACGATCCTGCCGCAGGAATTAAAGGTCTTTGCGTTCTCATTACCGTCTTTATGCAGCAGCTCCCATGGGAAACAAAAAAGTTTATTATGTTTTTAAAAACTTTGTTCTTTTTCTTTGTAACTTTGCAATCTAAAACATCCATTAGTTGCATTTTTTCCCCAACATATTCAGTATAAAATCAATTAGAAACCATGAAACATTGCTACATTATGTTTAGAGTACTGTACTGTAATTATAAGATGAACATGTGTGTCTGTTGCTATAGGTTACAGAGAGTGGAGTAGACAAAGGTTGTTGAGGAGACTGTTAGAGGTGGAAAGGGTAAGAGGAAGCTCTAAGTAATTGTTTCTGTACAGTTTGAGGCTTGGAAGCATTAAACACTCTCACACTGTCCTGTCCTATCAGAGGCTGGAGAGCAGCAGAAGACACACCCAGTCAGTAAAGAGCAGAGCCACATTCAATGAGGAGGCCCAGACTGTGTCTGCAGAGGTTCCAGGGTTTCCCCTGGCAACAGATGCAGTGGTCTCCATGGGAACAGTCGCTGAGCAAAAAAGAGAGGTTTCTGCTCTGAGGGAACGCCTCGGCCAATTGGAGGAGGAGAGGGTGGAGCTTCAAGAGAGGCTGTCCAGTAAAAGGTGAGTAAGCATTGAGTTTAATAAACAACATGTCTGCTTAATTAATAAACAAAATGTGTGGCATCAGCCTAAGAAGGTCGGGTTTTACTGGTTTTTAACACTGACAAGCCTAAATGGAAAGCTTTTACACCAGTTTATTGGAATAAATTTGTACTTTTTTTTTTACATCATGTTGGTGAAAAAATAGGGAATATAGCACTTTGTATTTCACAAACCAAATATGTTCTGTGACAAGTGCAAATACACAGATGATTTAACAGTGAAAAGCAAGTGTAAACCAACCACAATAACATGATGTAACTGGCTAAATGAAGGAAAATATTACTCTCTCAAGTTATCATTCAAGAAAAAGTAACAGAAAAAAACAGAGGGGAGAAAGGTAGAAAGGTTGTGGCCTGGTTGAAATGAGTAAAGAAACTGGAAAGTGTTTGCTTTCGTCACTTTTTAGGTCTTGGTCAGGATAGAGAAAAAAACGTGGCTATTGAATAAGTTTTCCAGTTTTCTTCAATTTGAATTTAACGTTGTGCCCTTCAGTATTTTTGATGTGACTAAATGCACACTCATTCAAAAATATCAAGTCCTTTTTGCAAGTAAAACTTGCTAAATGTTTTACTTGCAAAATAAATTGCCTTATTCTGAACACTGGAAACATTGTTTTGTTTAACTATTTGTGGAACCTGCAGGTAATAAGAACAGAGACTGTAGAGGCATGTACAGGCTCATCCTTTGAACACTAACACCTAAAAATCTTAAATATTGAAATTTGAAGGAAGACTGAGGGGATACATGAAGTAGTTTATTTGAAATATTTTATTTTGTCCAGCAGCTGAATAAATCAGTTTTATTTTTTGTATTTGTTTGTGTTTTCAGTGATGAAGTGAAGCAGCTGAGGAAAGAAAGAGATGAGCTGGCAGAAGAGGCTGAGCGACTGAAAGCTAAACATAAAGAACAAGTGGATAGAGTGGAACAGCAGCATCGGTGTGTTTGTAATCATGAACTGTGTGTCACAATGGGCCAATCAACCAACAACCACAGAGAGCTGCAAGAAAAATACTTGAGAAAAAAAGTCTGCTACACTCATTACATCAAAACTGAAATCTAAAACATCCATTAGCTGCATGTGCTCATTTCAGTCTCCTTCTGTCTGTTTGTCAGCAGCAGTCGAGCAGAGAGTAAATGTTCTCAGAGGCAGCAGAAAGCTTTAAGCTCCACCGTTCATCGCTATTACATTTGTTGTCCCTGCATCAACAAATAGCATTTTCTTGATGCAGTGTATTTTGAACATGTAGTTGTGAACATCATATGGAGCACTTTCAGAATCTACATCATAAAAACTTTATTAATAGAAGTGATCCATGTGGTAACCAATAATGCGATAACTGTTCAGTAATATGAGGATGTTTTTAACCAATCACATATCGACATTTTGTCAATACGTGTAACGCACGTACCTGCTCGCTCTTTTCTTTCTGAATTCGAACATGCATTACTAAATGAACTAACTATCAAATAATATTTCTCAAAGGATGACAATAAAAATTCAGACATCTAAACTAATTAACAATTCTATGAAAACAGATGAGGTACAGTAACTTACTCTCAAATTGGTATTGCATTAAGAAATCCAGGCCTACTAGTGGAATTAATACATATTCAATGATTTTTTTTCTTGTAAATGTTCCTCCAAAAATGAAATGACTTCTTAATGGATTACAGGAATATTAATATTGACAGGTTGTGTTATTAGCTTCTTTAATATAATTTAAAATGGCCAGAATTGGCAGGTATTGCCTAATAATGCACTATTATTACATTACTGATCACTACCACTGGTTTAATATTAGGACTACTAAATAATAAGAAATATTTAACTGTTACACTATTGCTGAAATTTGTTTTTAACCCATAGTTTTCTTACTTTTTTCTTTCTTTACCATCACACAATTTTCCCTGCCAGCTCTTAGCTTTAGCATTCCAACCAATAGAAACATACTTCAGGCATTAAACTCCACTCTGTGGCTACTATGTTGCTGTTGCTTGCCATCATATGAAATGGCACACTTGCTCTGATCACCCCTTCATTGTTTTTTATCTGATCAAATATAGAGTTACTGTTTCTTTTCTAGACAGGAGTTGGAGCAGTTATTGACAAGGATTCAAACTTTGGAGGACAGAAGCAAACTCATACAGGCTGAGGAGTGCTCACCTTCTTCCACTGTGATGGAGCATCCTGAGGCTCAGCGCAGAGAAGGTCAGGAGGGGGAAGAGGAGAGGCCTGCTGGGTACCAGGAGGAAGAGGAAAGAGAGGAAGCATTGAGCGTAGATGCAGAGGTGACAAACAAAGAAAAGGCAGCTTTGGTCATTCAGACAAACTGGAGACAGCACAGACAGAGGGTAGGTAACACTAGTCATGTAAAGGAACTCATTGATGGCTAAGAGAAGTATTATATAAGAAACACCCAGACAGTTGGTTTTTCTTCTGTGTTCTGTGTGCAGGACATTGTGATTTTACAGTCCGTGATAAGGAGCCATCTTTTCAGACATTCATGGCTGAAAGATTTTCTAAAAAACACAGAGAAAAAGGTGTTTCACCACACACACACACACACGCATGTTTATGTTGCTATCTTTGTGGGGACTTTCCATTGACTTCCATTCATTGCTATAGCCTAAACCTTACCTTTACCCTTTTCCTAACCCTAACCATCACATACCTAACCCTAACCAAAACTCAATTCATACCTTAGCCCTAAATCTGACCCCTGACCCAAAAACAGGGTTTCTCCTTGTGGGGACCAGGCTCTGGTCCCCACAACGTAGTTTATGTCAGGAAAATCGTCCCCACAAGGTATTACAAACAAACGCACACACACACACACACACACACACACACACAGGCCTTTTTCAAAGGTATTCATGCCACTTGAACTTTCCATATTTTTACAAACTTTGGTGTATTTTCATGTGATTCGATGAGATGTACCAACAAAAAGTAAGGAATAAATGTGAAGCAGAAAGAAAAGGATAAATGGCCCACACACACACTCGGTGTGAACTGCATTTGTATTCTACTTGGATGTCTCTAAATAAAACCCATTACAGCTAGTGAATGGGTGAATGACTGACTGTAGTGTAAATCACTTTAGGGTCCTAGCACTGACAAAGCACTACACAAGTGTCGGCCATTTTATCATTTGTTTTTGTGCTGAAAATATTCAGTTTCAGTACACATAAAACAACCACTAGATGGCTCTAAAAGGCATTCATGGAGACTTGTTTTTTCTCCTGCCCATCTCTCTGTCTCATGATCATCTTCTTTTTTCAGTCAGAAGTTTCCTTAAACAGCAAAACCTCTGGTGGAGGACTGGATGTTGCTGCTTTGACATTGATACAATCTGCCTTCAGGGGACATTTGGCTCGTTGTAGCATTGCAATAAAGAGGTTGCTCATTTTTTACACAGAATTTTTAACAATTACAGCCAAAATATTTCTTAGAATATTTTTGCCTGTGCTTCAGCTCAGGATTCGCTGTGCCTTCTCCAGCTGAAAACTGCCCACCTGCTCTGGTACCAGGAAGGGCTGGCTTAACAGATTCTCCCAGGAGCAAAGGTGAGGTTCCCATATCTTTAGTTTACGTGTAGTAATTTCACTCAGAAAGCCCCAGTTCAGCTAGGATTTTAACTTTCTTGCTGTAAAGCTCACTTTTAAGAGAAATGAGAAAAACTAAGGCCCATCTTTCTTAAATGAGCTTTTAGAGGGATAGCAATTCTAATGCAATGTGTTTGATCTGCAGCAACCGTGACGCCTTATAAACACAAGAGACCTGGCATTTCCTTTGGCATTGCCAAGCCAGAAAGATATCTTAGCCGCAATTGTCCCTGGCCATTATCCTGAAAGGATTGATAAATGACATTCAAACACTTTGAAATCCATCATTCAGCAAGAAAATATTTTGTCCAAGTGAGATCGATTTTAAGCAGGTTGTAATGTTTCCAGTAGTGTACATACCAGAAAATTAGCCCAAGGTCAGGAAGACCAACACAAAACAGAGAGAAATTGCAAGAAAAAATAAAAATCTCCCCCTCAAACTCTGCATTTTTCAGTTAGCATGTTAAAGTTTAGGAAAAATATTTATCAAACTGTTTATTAGGAAAGTTTCCAACACTAAATCTAATTGAACCACTTTCCTTCTAGAAAACAGTACTTTGAGACAGACAAGAGGAAAGTGAAGATGACGATAATATCTAGCATATTCTCTCATAAACCCCTCAAACTAGCTGTGGTGGAGGCATAATTTATAGCCACAGGATGTAATGACATTCTGTCACTGAGCTCAGCAGAGCGTTCTCACCTAACCTAGAGGTCAGGGATGCACCGATTGCAGTTTTCTGGCCTGACTAGCAGGAAAAAACAGAGAAATGACAAAAAACAATAGCTCATCTACCATCTGTAATCATTAATATCATTTTGGATCAATAACAGTTATTATTTAGCTAATAAATAATCAAATACTTAATAGACTCCAACAGTATTTATCTAACAGCAGAATCGTGGGCCAGACTGGGTCTTCAGCAGGCAATTTACCCAGACAGCAGAAAATGTAGGTGAAAATGAAGAACATCAATGAGATGCAATGGCCAAGTCAAATCCCAGGCTTTTAACTTTTTAATTGTTTGTTTGTAAAGATACTATAATTTGGGCCTATTTAGGATTTTCTATAATTTCATTGTCAATCATTACATCTGTTTCCATGACTATATTTTTCAGTAATTTTCCAGTTGCAATAATCTCCCACAGCTCAGCGTAGTTTGTGTTGTGGTTAATAATCATGTGGAGATTCAACAGTAAATCCCTATAGCCAACATGAACCAGAGTCAGGAGCCTGTCTGGATTTATGCTGCTGTAAAACACAGTTCTGATCCTCCCAGCTGGTCTTCATTACTTCCCTGACACCTTTATGAGTAGTGATGTCTAAATCCATGACAGCTCTCACCCTGCACCAACCAGACAGCCTGAGATAAAGACTGATGACGGAACTCAGCAGATCTGTGAGCCGCTAATGATTTGTAAAGATCTGTGGCTGCTGGATGGTCCAGAATGATCCTGTGAGACTTCAGGGACCTCCTGGTTCCCATAGATGTAGTCACTGAGGTATGATCAGAATATGACTCCACAAAGCAGAGTAGTGAGCTGAGGATATTTTGTTCATATTTAGCCTGACTCTGCATTTGATGCACGATTGGCTTCAGTTGAGAGAGCACCGCCTGAGCAGATCTGCAGCAAAGGGAGTATTTTGTTTTGTTTTGTTTTGAAGAAACTGAGGGTTTAACACCAAGGTTTGTGTCCACAGGATCCATCTAATATGCCAGGTTTCTGTGATGTAAAGAACTTTGATTACAAGTTCTTTCAAAAGACTTTTCACATGCAACTTCACACTGACCCAGGACATTAAACACTGATCCACACTTAAGCTCAAGTTTGGTTCCTTAAGCATACAGACTCTTAATTTAGCTTAATTTTAACTTTATTTACCATATTTTCATAAGATGAAAATAAATACTTAAGTTTACCTGTATTACAGACTTTTCTGGACATGCGACAGTAAATCTGTGAACAAGATCAGACTGTACTTCTATGCCTGAGGAAGTTCAGGTATTTCAGTGTTTGCAGGAAGATGCAGCAGATTAAGAAATCTGTTGTGAACAGTGCAGTCTGTTCTGGGGAGGCTGACTGCACCAAGTCAGCAAACTAAAAGTCAAAACAAGGTGGTAAAAAAGGATTCTATGTTCTGGAGAGTGCTATGGAAATTGTGCATAAAATACAAAAAAAATTGACAACCTAGAATATCCTCTTAACGAAACGGCAACAGAACAGTGTCTGTAGTCGAAGGGCTGTGGACAAGAGATGTCCTCACAAACTTATACATTTGGCTAACTTTGCAGGCTAGAATGGGCAAGTGAAGACATGCCATCCTCATAGACTGAAAAACAAAATATAAAACAGTGCTTCCACAAAGAATTAAAGTGTGTACACACTTGTGAACAAGGTTGTTGCAGTTTTTCTTACTGTATATAATAAATGCCACATTATGAGGACATGCATTGTTCTCTTTTTTTTTCATCAGAAATACTTGCTATTTTTACAAACACCAGGTGCTTGATGTCTCAAGCACTTCTGTATTGGATGGTACAGTTTTTTTTTTTTTTTTTTGTATTTGCCTAAAATTATTTTTAAAATACATCCAGTTTTTACTCACTTCTCTGAGGATTTACTGTGACAGTTTAGAAATAACTGATTATTTTTCAATTATTATTTTCTTTGTCAGGTTCTGCATCTCTTAGTAAAAATGCAGAAAAGGAAGAAGACCATCATCCTGTCTCCAGCAGACAACAAGCACAAGGTTAGAGGGTGAAAAAAAGATGTCAGTTTCCTCCATTTCACTGTTTTATTCACACATGAATGAACATATGATTAATAACAGTTGGATAGAACTTTGAAAACCTTGTCTGTTCCATTGCAGCTCAACAGGAACTTCTTTTCTCAGCAGAGGTTGATGCGGATGCTGGAGTTGAATCTGACGATTCTGATGAAATTGTTGTCTCTCCGTCACGTCCATTGAGAAACAGAGAAGTCCTAATGCGTTAGCTCTTTGGGTTATGTGCATCAGTGATAGCCGTCATACGCTTACTTGAAGAATCAATACACTTTAGAAGAGAATATTATTAATTACACAATATTTGCTGCCTAGAAGACTCTACGCATCGAATAATCAGAATACTCTTGGAAGTTAAACTTTGTACAACATGGAAATTTGTTGCACATAATCACTTACTATGACAGGAATGCTATAAATAGCTCTTTAGTTTTTCTTTGTGTAGCTTTGATCTAAGCAATACTCCAAACTATAAACGATTTGTCTTCTCTGCTGTAAAAGCTGCTGCATGAAGGATCCTCATTAATCTTACAGCAGCAGCCCACATTACTGTAAATTAGCCTGATCATGTGTCAGTACGCCTAATATGAAATCCATAAACATGACCTCACGCTATAAAACACTTCTGAAATTATGGTTGATCTTTGAGGAATGATGAGAAACCTGTCGCCATCTGATGCACTGCAGAGCAAATCTGGAAATAAATTCTAGATCTCTCTGATGCAATACTGAACTGTCATTGCAGTGCAGGAGGCACAGTGTGTTTATGATGATAAATAAACATATGCTTGAAAAAAAGATTCATTTGTAAAGCTGTCAAAAAAAGTTCAAAGTGCAAAGTTCTTCGTAGGTGTGTAACCTGATCCAATAAAATGCTTTTTTT
Organism: Poecilia latipinna; assembly: GCF_001443285.1. NCBI lineage: Eukaryota > Metazoa > Chordata > Actinopteri > Cyprinodontiformes > Poeciliidae > Poecilia > Poecilia latipinna. Next base: position 16,311 of record NW_015113970.1, on the reverse strand, counting down.
ATAAATGTAGTTTCAGATTGTTTCTTATTTTGATTTTGAGATGTTTTTTTATTATTATTATTTTGGTGTATTTTTGTTTCTATGTAACATTATTTTTTCTCTGCTCTGTAGTTGTTTTTTTTTCACTTCAAAAGGTAATTAAAAGTTTTTGTTTTCTTGTTTTTGGTTTCCAGTAATTGTTCAATCCTTATTAATTCAATCTAATGTGGTTTTGTTTTACTTGAGGAAATTGACAGCTAGAATAAACTAACAATAAGCAGTCGTCAAGGTAATTCTAATTTTCTACTATAAATCACTGTGTTGTTATTTTAAAGCACTTCTGTACACCTTCAGCAATAATCTAAAGAAATGTGTTTACAAAGTAGCAGGTAGCAGAAACAGAAGTCCAAAGAGAGAATGTGACATACTTAAAGCATCTAACAGCATCATGAACACTAGAGAGTCTATAGGGAGATAGATGAACCATAGTTCAGTCTGTATTATGTATGGCATAAAATCCAGTGCCTAAAAAGTATTCACCTCTTTGACGTGTTGCCATTGTTATTGCTTTTACAAATTCATCATAACATTTGGCTTCTCTGACAAAAAGATTTACAAAAAACTTTTTAATGTTAAAATGAAAACAGATTTCTACAAAATGATGCACGTTGAACATCAACATAAATACATCACCACTACGGTGAAGCATGGTGGGAGCAGCATCATGCTGTGGAAACGCCTCTTGGCAGTAGGACAGTTATTTTTCCAGCAAAACAATGACTCAGCTAAAGCAAACAGAGATGTTTTTTTTTATCTATGCAATAAATAGTTTTATATTTATTTTTTTAAAGAATTGTCATTATTCTGTGGAAATCAGTTCAAAGGTATTTTACTTATTCTAAACCCATTGTCATATTGACATTAAAGGGTGTTTGCAGTTGTTTTGTAAAAAAAAAACAACGCACATTTTGTTTATCATGACTGGTTTGTAAAGTCAATAAAAAGGGTAAAAAATCCAAGAGGGTGAATAAGTAATCAATAAGTAATTAATAAGTTACACTGTACTTCCCAATCAGTCTTGTCAGATTAAAAGTGCAGTTTGAAAACAACTTTAAGGAGGTAGTGAAGATATTTTTCATTAATTCTGTTTTTAGAAATTGTTTGTATTGGTCTGATATATTTTTTTCTAAATATGTTTTTATTAATTGTGAGCAGAAAATAATCATAATTAACAGAAATAAAAGCTTTCAAACATCCATCACCCATCATACATAATGTGTTAATGTTACCTGGTGGTGAAAGTTCCTGAAATTATGATCAAATTCTAAATCATTTAGCTATATTTTTAGCATCCATCTACCCATTATCTTAGTACAGGCTTTTCCATAGCCTGTACTACCACCTTTTCAACGTCAGGGGGAGCCATTTTTGCGCATTTGCTCATCACATGGAGAGACATCCAGAGTGGCAAAGCTTGCCGCAAAGCCCCATCCTCCGGGGATTTCTACAGACCGTGTTTGCTTCATGCTCCAACAATATAAGCGCTAAAGGTACCTAACCGACCCTCGTCGTGGAAGCAAAGACAGCTACGGCATCGACGAACTGTAAAATAAATAAATATATGACCACATAGCTAGGCTTTTGGGTCAAATAGTTTAACCCCTAATCTGCCACAGGGGAGAACAGTCGAAGCGGTCGTGTTTTTTTGGGGGAAATGCGTGCAGGTTTTTGTGTTCTTTTCGATGCGGTCGGGACTGTAGCCGACTGGCTCGTCGCAGCTAGCTCGGTCCAGCCGCGTTGATGCCGCAGCAGCTTGTAGTCTTCACATCCAGCTCCACCATCACGGGATCAGGAAGACAAAAGGTGAGGTACACGCCGCTCTGGTCTCCCGGAAAGAAGAAATAAGCTGCTGAACGAGATTCTGCGCCCGCTTGTGCTTCACTAGGTAGGTGGTATTCCTATTCACCCACACTCAGACATGCCAGCAAATTCATTATTTGCTGCATTTTTTTCATCATCTTTGCTTTGACGGCTCAGTCATTGCAGTAGTTTTAATAATCACAAAGCAGGATGAAGCCAGCTAATCCGGGGTTTCCAACCTTTTTTTTCTTTTTTTTTTTTGTCTAATCGACTGAGACAATAAATAACCTCTCATCGTGTTCATGACAGTATTTCCTCTGACCTACGTGTGTTTGCTATAATGTACTTGATATGGAAGTGCGTCGGGCCGCGTTTAACGGCCATTTCTCCTGATTTATGCCACGGAGCCTGTGATTTGCACCACGGGTGCAAACTGGGTGATGCGGGAGAAACGCCAACCATCATTTTACCATACATAAGATTTCCCCAAGAATGTTGTCTCTAAGATACCTTCAGTGGTACATTTCTTTACATTTACCACCTTCACAGATAATTTTCATCGTATCAGAAAGAGATTTCCCTCCGTTGAGACAGTGTTGCTGCATAATATATCAGGCAGAAACCCAGCATACACCACAGTCATCCATTTCATCATCACTTTTGTGGCTTTCATCGAATGCAAGTAAAATGTCAAAATGCATTATTTTATCCACACAGGTTCATTGTTGCACGCGACTCTAACTCGAAACTCAACATTTTTCCTGACAGTGAAACAGCTACTGTTACAGTACACTGACGTTATCTGGTCAGAATATGCTTCATATTGGCATGCTTTTTCCATATCCCCTGTGTGATGAGGTAATCATACACCAATCGTGCATAACATTATGACCACTGATGTGTGGTATAAATAACCCTGATTATGGTGGAATATTATGGTGAACATTTTGTCCTTAAAGTGAATGTGTTAGAAATAGCAAAGATAGGTAAGTGCAACAAATTGAACAAGGGTAAATAAGCGGGTCAGAGCATCTCCAATGCTGCAACTCTTGTTGGGTGTTTCTGTTCTGCAGTGGTGAGCATCTCTAAAAACTGGTCTATGGAAAGAACGTTGCTTTGAGATTTTGTAGCTAAAATACCTGAATAAGCTAATGTTGCTTCTGATAGAAAAGCATCAGTGGTATCAAGGCACTGCAGTTTATTAACGGCTGTAAACCAGTTGTTCTGCTCACCGCCCAGAGAGTCAGTAAGGTACATGCGAGCCTCAGAACTGGACCTAGCTGTGGAAGAAGGGGGTCTTTTCTGCAGAGTCACATTTTCTTTTGTGTCCTGGATGACTGGATACTTGTGTGTTGCTTACTTGGGGAACATGTGGCCTTATTATGCAGTATGAGAAGACGGCAAAGCTCAAAAAAGCAGTGTGGTACTATAGATGTTCAGTGTTCTGTTTGAACATTGTCAACATGTTATCATCACAACATCAATGTAGAATTTAAGCTTCCGTCACACTGACTCTCACGAGGTATGCTGGTGTTAAGAAAAATCACAAACCACATGGGTCTAACCATAACCAGTGAGGAAATTAATGACTTTTATCCGGCTATGAGTTATATGTGTCAAAATGAAGAGTGTGGAATTTATTCCTTTTGTTTTTGTTTTTATATTTATCAAGCAGCAACAAGTTGCATGGAATTTAAATTAGAATTTTCTAATTCAAATGAGCAGATATTAATTTTGCTGAATTAATCACAAAACAAGCAATTATGTCAGTTTGACTGTCAGTGTTGGGCATCCAGCAGGCCAAGGACAGTGAAGCATTTGAAGGACTCCCTTTATATGTACAACATACCTGAGCATTGTTGTAAACCACACACACCGTTTCATTGAAGATGTGCTCTCTGATGGTTGTGCTCAGTTTCAACAGAAAAATGTTTCTCTGTCACAAAATGTTCTCCATCTTTAACTTTTGTTCAGCAAAGCTTTAAGGAGCACAGCAACAGTTTTGGCCTCAAAATTTCCCAGATCTCAGTCAGATTTACTGTCAGTGGGATGTGCTGGACAAACAGCTCTGATCCATGCTGTCCCCACCATACAACTTATAGAACTTTTTGCCAAATACCACAGCACACCTTCAGGTGTCTAGAGGAGTTTATGCGAAGGGGCAGCGCTTGTTTTGGCAGCAAATAGGGGAACTAACACACTACTAGGCAGATGGTCATAATCTTATGCCTGATTGTTGCATGTGGATTTCTGCAGAAGACTGTTTTAGCAGCGAAATGTACATAAGACGCATTTCTTAGAATGAGACTAACCACTGTGCTTTGCGGCTGTGTAAACTCTGAATTGTTCTGCAGTGTCCCGGTGAAGAACCAGGCTGCAGAGCGAAGTCACAGTCTGCAGGCAGCTGCATCAGGATGGCGGCCGTGGTCAACTACTCTCCACCTTGGTGGGTGAATCTGCTTCACCGGTTACCTCACTTTAACCTGGAATTTCAAATGGTGAGCAGTGACTTCAGACCAGAGGACTCAGAGTATCAGAAGGTGAGGAGAAAATACAAGATGCTAATTACTTCACACTCTCGTTTTGTTGTGCAGCACGTTGTGTCACATTATCGTCCCGCCTCTTGTCACATGCACATGCTGTTAAATTACAGCCGACTGGCTGAGTGGTTTCTGTGGGCCTTCTCGTGTGTGGGGGTTCCCTCTGCATTGATCAGAGCTTCCTGAAAGGAAATGAATTAAATGTTCATGAAGCAGGCCTCTGAAGCTGCTACCACTCAACCATTTGGATCGATACATAAGTGCAAAACAATTTCTTTATTAATGAAATAGTCTCATTCCTCATTGGATGTGCAATTGAAATCAGATATTTACATACACCCAATAAACAGATTTTCTGAAGTGAAATCAGATAAAACATCTCTTGTTTTACATTAATCAGAATTGCCAAAATTATTATTTACTCAACACCAGAACGCTTAGAGCTTAGAATATTTTTTGGGGGGAGGGGTGGGGGAGGGGAGATATCTTGTAACTTTCTTCGACTTCAGACGTTTACACACTGTAACAAATAATACTAGGTTTTAGTCAGCTGGACTGACATAATCAAGTTAACTGTACACATTATTGAATTCAACTTAATAAAATGTTACATGAACTTCAACTTCAAAAACAGAAATGATACATTCTTTAAACTTAAGAAAATGAGATGCAGCTGTGAGGCAGGCATCACAGTGTGGTCACATGGTTCACTCTTCAAAACACTTTCAGAATATTTCATCGCCATCTTGTTTCTCGCTGGAGCTCTCATCTGTCCTGGAGTAAGTATATTTTAATTTAATTCAATGCTTTTTAGGATTTCTTCTGGCAAACTGTTTGATATAACCAGGTTAGTGGTTTGACCTGTCGTCTAACGTGTTTTATCTCCATAATTCATTTTATATTCATGTTACATTTTAGGGAAATTAGCTAGTTTGTCAGGACCTCCCATCTTTTCTGCCAGAAAAAAAAGAAAACGGATGTTTTTTGTCTACACATTGAATAAATATTTAAGAAATATTTTTAAAATTCATAAATGATTGAAATGATGTTTTTCTGTATGTTTGAGTTTTAACCCTGTTCTTCATCGTGACCCTTTCCCCTTCCCGCTCTCCTGCAGTCGGCTTGCTGCACTGCCTGCCACAGAGACAGAAGAAGACTGGGAGAGAGGGATCAAGAAAATAAATACTGTAATGTTAGGAGTGACAGCAAGAGGAAAAAAGTACTATTTTAAATATTATTCTGACAACAAAGACAATTGAAATCCTTTTGAAAGAATGTTTTAATGGGGGTCACAACAGTGGTGGATGTGTGTTTTAAAAACTGTCATTATATTCTTTCTAGCATCCATTGCTCTCATTGAGACTAATGTGAGGGCGTCAGACTCTCTGCAGCAATAATCAGACGGCGATCTGTGTTTTAAAATCTGTCATAAATGTTCGCTGAATTCTGAAAAGTTCTTTCTTTCTTGGGACGCTCGGTGCTCCTCCTGCTCGCTCCACTCTTCTGCTGCTCCAGCATTCAGTTCTTGACCAGCTGTTTGTGTCCACGTCTTTGACCTCAAAGTCATTAAAAGTAGAAATATGAACAGGCAAAATAAAATGTTTTTTTTTTTTCTAAAAGAAATTTTAAACATTTTTGTTTCAGTTTTTTATTCAACCATTTACCAAATGGTTTACACTAAACTGACCACATCAACACCCTCACAATGATCACCTTTCACACAGATGAGTAAAAAAAAAAAAATAATTACGTCATCAAGTTTCACGACGGTCCAGTAAGGAGTCATTTATCTGACTCAGGTGTGCTGTGGCGTAATGATTTCCTCCTTGCTAAGTAGCGTTTTAGCCCATGTTGGTAGAGGCCATGTTTCACTGCAGAGCTTAAGCCAGCATCTTCACAAGGTCTTTAGCTTTTGTTCTGGGATCCATTTGCACTTTCCCATCCTGTCTATACTTAAATATAATTGTTTGAACAGATGAACATGGCACCTTCAAGCATCTGTTGTTCCCAGACCATCCCAGATGAAGCAGACTTTTACAGCTCCACAATTCTCTTCCTGATACCTTGGGTTTATTCTTTTAACATTTCCTTCAAAACACACTGCTTTGTTGTGTCAAACAACAAAGCATCTGGGGTTTCCTATCATCTGGGCTTTCCCTCATTGTTTAAGGAGATGTTAATCATTCTACATGTGGACTTCTGACATATTGTTTCTCTCATTTTTGTTGCATTACAAAATAGCTGTAATGTTGGCAATTCTAATTTACCTAAAACAAGAAATGGTTGGTTCTGATTTAACCTCAGACACTGAGAAAAAAGAGGTGTGTGTCTTTAGTAGGTGTATGTAAACTTCTGATTTCAACTGTTCATGAAAATCTATGTACGGCAATTTTTTGTATTCTTCTCTTTTTGCCCTGCATCTTCTGAGGTTACATTGATTACCCAAGTGGAAGACATTGACCAAAGTACAGTCCTGATTGGAGGATAGTACCTTAGAAATTAAGAAGTTCAATTTAATTTAGTTATTTTTCCAGTCAGAATTTAGATATGAAAAAAATATTTCCGGGCTTCATTTATTCCTCACTCAACCCTTCCTTCCTTCCTTCCTTCCTTCCTTCCTTCTATCATTCTATTCTATTCTTTCTTACTTTATTTCTTCTGACCAGTTTTCCTTCATTTCTTCCATTTAACCCTTTATTTTTCTTTCTTTCTGCCATTCAATTCATTTCTTCCTCCATTCTATGTTTATTCTCTTTTGTTCTCTCCTTCCTTTCTTTGTTTAATTCTTGCTTTCTTTCATTTATAGGTACATTTGCTCATTCTTCCCTGCCACTGTTTTTTTGTCACCAAAGCCCTCCTTTCTTTCCTTCCTTTTTTGCTGTTTTTGTTTCCATTTGTAATTCCTTTTAATCCTTTCTTAAAGAAAACTGAATCTCTTTGTGCGCATGAGTGAGCATCCGCTGCATATGTGTGGAAAGGATAACGAGTTTTCTGAAGATTTGAACTTTACTTTTTACAGTGTTAAACTTTTTTCACAGTTTAACACATTCTTCTTTCACTGGTTTAGTATTTTTTTCAGCTTGGTGTGATCAGTGGGGGAAGTTACAGTTCTGAAGGCTTTAGAGTCTTGCCTATCAGCATGGTATTAAAATACCAGTTGATGTGGATATTTCAGTTGTGGCATAACTTTTGTTCAATAAACTCGCAGCAGTGTTGATAATGAAGTTGACCGTCTTCCTTTCCTTCCCTTTCTTTCTTTCTTTCTTTTGCATTTTACACATTTTCACATATTATTAGATTAAAAATTGATGAATTACTAGAAAAGAGCTCTTATAATTAGTAACATGAATCAAAGGGAATTGGTACTTTTCAATTATTCATTGAGGAAGTCGACAAAACTGCTTTAGAGACCAGTTTTATCTCACACCTTAGACTCATTTAATTGTCGTTGCACAAAGACACAACATTGAAATTAGTAATGAAACATCGCTTGGCTGCCGGAGCAAACAGAAAAACAAAACAAAGAGAAAAATCACAAGTGTGCCTACAAATACATAAATGTACAATAATAATATATTGATAATAATATATAACCTAGCATTTTCAGACGGTCTTGGTGGGAGTGTTATTGGTGGTGAGCAATCTGATGGTAGACTGGATGCCCTGCCATAGTTGTGTGGTGTTGCTGGGATCATGAAAGAAACCTTGGATAGCATGTTTTGCTGTCCTGATGGTATGGTTTAGATTGGCCCTCGCTGATCTGAGTACGGCCGCATCACCAGATTTGAAGGCAGCTTTTCACTCTCTCTGAATACACCTGAGTACTGAATACACCTCCTCAGTCATCCCAGGTTTCTGGTTGGCCCATGAGTATTGTCTGTGTTGGAGTAACCTTCTCCGTACATCTCTGGATGTAGTCTGACACAGATGCCACATACTGTGTTGGTTGTGTGTAGAGGCCTTTCTGAACATGCCCCAGTCTGTGCACTCAAAACAGTCCTGCAGTGCAGACATAGCTCCCTCAGGACACCACAGGCTCCTTCTTCACCACAGGCTTTTCTTTGGTGAGCCGGGGCTGGTATGCTGGGATGAGCATAACCGAAAGATGATCTGAAGAGTTGAGATGGGGCAGGGAGCTCGTCTGAAGACCTTCTTGGAAAAACATTATTCATGTTATCCTGGTTAAAGTCTCCAGCAACAATAAAAACACAATAAAGAGAGTACTCAAAACTTTTAGGTGTTAGTGCAAGGGTTGTGGGCGAGGGGTGTAGACAGCAACAATGATTTCAGTGGTGAATTCCCTGGGCAGGTAGAAGGGTCTGCAACCCACAATTATGAACTTAATGTCCACAGAGCAATGACTGGAGACCAGGGTGGTGGTGTTACACCTTCTGTTAATGTAAATGCAAACACCAGCGAGAGCATGACTCATGTTAGCCCATCTAGGCCGATGGCGTTATCAGGGACAGATGAGTTTAATGTCTCACAGAAAATAAGAATGCAGCAGTTTGTTGTTTCCCTTTTTGGGGTTAAATCCAGCTTCAGGTTGTCCAGTTTGCTTTCAAAGGAGCGTATGTTAGCAAGCAAGATGGAGGGGAGCTGCAATCGGAAAAGGTTAGCTTCTAGCTTATCTGTAAGTCCAACATAACACCGATGCTTTTGTTTTCTCTCAAGCCTCCTCCGGTGTCTCCATGGACCTGGGTTGTTGGAAGATTCTGCTGCTGTGTATGTAGCTTGATCTAACTGATCCAACTAGCGTAGCAGACCAGAGCTTTATAGAGCTCTGGTCCGTGTCCGTGTCTCCGAATTTATGGTGTCCAGATGATGTTGCAACAGAAAATATTGACCTAACCAACAAATTGTCTGTGTTACCAAGAGCCGAAGCAGCCACAGTCATACAGGGCGCCGCCATGGTAACAGAAAAACCTAAAGCTCATGTTTGATTTTACTCCCTTTCCTTATAATTCCTGAACAAGGTGACTTCCAGGTCTCTGCATCAGGTTGTTTAGCCTTGGCAGCTCCCACAAAACTGTGATGCATCATTTAGAAGCACCCATTTCAGTTGCTGCAGATTGCTGGCATGCACTGAGAAGAGAGGAGGAGGGGAGTGGGGGCGTGGAAGTTCATGAGCTCAGAGTGAGAAGGTACCCACAGTCATGAACAAGGGGGGGAAGATGAGAACTGGAGGGAAACGCAGGCAGAGGAGGAGGAATGAAAAACAAGATAAAAAGAGCTTGAGATGAGAGGAGAGAGTAAGGAGACTTGATGAGCCACGGGAGGTGCTGCTAAGTTGCCAAATAGCCACTTCCTGTGAGCTATTCAGTGTTTAACTAAGGGCCTTTGTGCATGTTTGTGTCCCTGTGTGTACCCACTGGAATTTTAAGGACCCCCTTTTCAGACTAATTACATACTGACATATTTCAGCAGATGAGGCTGTTTCCATGTCAGTGAGCACCGTGACTGTAAGCCCGAGTGTTTTTATGTGTGGTACGGTAAGCTATATGCTTACTTACAGTGAGATGGTCTTCTGTGTCAGAGTGTATGTGTCTCTTTCTGTTGTTTATTGGTGTGGGGTCACTCGGTTCCCTCAGGGTCTGTGTGTTTTTCACAGGGTGAAGTTGTTAATTTCGGTTAGGCTGTGGGAGGGAAAGAGTGTGAGAAGACGAAAAAGAAGGGGGGACTGGGCTGGGGGAGGGAGCGTGGCGGTGGGGCAGTTGATAGTTAAAGGATTCTTTCTTTCATTATCTTTTTTCTTTTACTTTTTTCACTGGGGCCAGCCTTTAGAGGGCCTCAGTATATCTTTCTCAAAGGTTTTCATGCATCCACTCAACACTCAACCAAAGGCCTACACAGTGTCCTCTGTCCACCGCATCATCACCATATTACAACATGACACATTCTAAATGAACAGAGAACGTCTTCAGTGTAGGTTCTTTTCTTTCTGGTTCACTCAGTTTCATTTTGTTTCCCTCACACTTTTACTTTGTGCTCCATGTTGGAAAAAAAATCCAAACCCCTTGAACTTTTTCACAAATTTTAATGTATTTTCTTGTGATCTTATTTGACAGACTAAAATAAAGTAGTTATGAATTGAAAAGAAACATGTTTTTCATCATTTTTTAAATAAGAATTTTCTATAAAGTGTATTCTGAGTATACAGTCATGTTGCAGGAAATTGAGGTATTTCTCTAGCAGTTTTGCTTGTGCAGAGACTGAATTTATTCCCCATTTTGTTTGCAAAATAGCACAAAGTCAACCATTTTGGATATAAAGTGAGAAAACAGCCATTTTAATATCTATTCATAGATACTCAATTAAATTTAAGACTGGACTTTGACTGGACCATTGTGATTTTTAAAAAAATGTATCTATACTTTTTATGATTTTTGAATTTACCATGATTTCTTAGCCTTTAAGATCAAAACCTCACCATAACATAGATGAAATGTTACACACTGAATTAAAGCAGGATAACTTCCCATCACTCACAAGTCTCTTCTTTTGTTGTTGTTGTTTTTGTTTTTTGTTTCTTGTTGCCTCTAACAGGTTTTTCCTGGTTTGCCCATCCATTCTCCCATCAGCTCTTACCTGCTGGAGAACAGCAGCCCCACAGCATAAACCTGCTTCTGTTGGGCATGGTTTATTTTTGCAATGCACTGAATGTCCTCAGCATTTCATAGTGATGAAACATTCATCCATAGTAACGTTTCACATCTTTTTATTCTTGGAGTGCTGAAATAGGAACTGTTATCCAGAGGCTGTTGAAGCTACAGCACACAGGCCCTGCGTCTACGCTTCTGCGTTTGCGTTCATCTGTTTGAATTGCACAGTCAGCTACAGTTAAACAGCTGCAGATCATTAAAGTGGAACCATGTGATCCAAAATAACACATATTCCCAGCTGTGGAGAGCAAAGTCAGTAATTATAGTTTTAGCTTGTAGGCTACAGTTTACATAGTGGGAGAAATTATCTCATTGCTCTTTGAAAAGGACAGACAAATGACTTTCTTTTAAATCCTGAATGTGGATGCTCTTTGAACTTGCAGAATAACTAAATACAACCAGAATACACTTGAGGTCAGTCACTGCCTAGGGCTGGAAAAAGTTGTGTACAGGTCCTGCATGAGTCCAGTCTATAGATAATAACACACACACAGTCTGGCAGAGCAAGGACGACTCACAGAAGTGGAAGTGATTGATCTTGTCACAGCAACACACACACACACACACACACACACACACACACACACACACACACACACACACACACACACTTCACATGGGCAGATTGAAAGTAGATCACTGTGCCTTGGTGTTTGCTGTGCTGGCCCCTCCTCCACCTGGCAAGCTGATCTCTGGTAGGGCTAATGCTCACTCTCACATAGTGACGTCAAAGTGGGCAGACTCATTTATAGCCAAGCTCACCATGCTTATTAGCATCTAATTGAGCCTCGCCTAATCTGCTCTGACGGTTTGTCAGCCCCTCAGTTAATCTAGGCACTGTCGGACTGACTGAGAGGAGGATGAGGCTGTTGCAGAGAGTTGGTCGCCACTGAGGTTTTAATTAAAATTTAAGGTTCGTGGTTACTTAATGTTAAATTTTAAAGAGTTAAGCCCAAGTATGGAATGTTATGTTTAAAAAAAGAAAGATTATGAATTATAACATTTCTGTCCAAACTAAAGCTTTATTGGTTTTGTTCATTGTATTATAATGTAGTTGTGTTTTAGACTCAAGAAACATAACATTGTGTAGCTGGTGCTAAGCATGGCTTTACCAAAGCAAAAGATGATAACACTGGATAATACCAGAGACAGACATGTTCCCTTTCCTGTCCCATCAGGGTCTTTTCCTGATCTACCCTGGTCATCGTCTTCAACCTGGCAGAGAAGAGTCAGTAAACCAAGGGTGAACAAAACTAGTTTGTAAAAATGAATGTTAGCAACAAGCTATGCTATCAGTACTTTAGTGTTCATTAACAAAAGCTATGATGATGGAACAATGTATATTTACCATGTTGTAGAGATTACACCTGCCATCACCTACACATGTGTTAGCATTGTTCTTATAAGCATGAATCTGACTCCCAGCCCACTAAAGTTGGTGTGGAAGTTAACTTCTTTCAGACTGGAGAAATTTACAGTCAATACAAAAAGCCTTCCAGACTCTGGAATTGCAGGAAACTCTAGGAAGATCTTGAAGACATTGTCGGATTGTGTTACTCTCCGGGGGCCCCTACAATTGCATTGCTGCCGTTTCAGGATGATGATGCAGGAGATCTTTGTCTGCTGTAAGTAGTCTCTCGGATGAAATGTTAGAACCCTCCTGTGTCTGCATGGCTTTGCCCTGCAATGGCAACTTCAGAAGGGACAGGAAAATTAGCATATCGGTATATAGATAAGCATAAAAAAAGATTACAACACCTCTTTCCACATATGCTTCCACGTGTCCTTTGTCTTCTAAACTCATTTCTCTCTGGGGCAACTGTTACTGTAACAGGGCGGTCTCCCCCACTTTGTTCTTCACTTCAAAGCTTTTGGAGGTTGAGTGATCTGTGTGGTTGGCATTTATCTCATGCAGCTCTTGAACAGCTTCACTTCCTTTCTCTCCATGGAGGTGTGATTATTTGATGACGTATAAATGCAGTACAATGTATTGTTATGTGCTGCTTATGTTTTGTATGCATGAAACATTCACTAGATAACCACAATTTCCAAACTAAAGAGAGGAACTCCGCTTGTTTGTGCATTTCTCTGCTCAGTTATGTGGCCTGCCTGTGGATCTGCTTTCTGCCCTTATCAGTCAACAGACTTCCTGCTTTCTTTATCCGCATCCTAAATGCTCCTCTTCCCAGTGGTAAAGACCAGTGTGGAACTGTGGATTTTTTTGTGGACTTTGTGTATCAGGCCAAGTTTTGGTGAAAAAGTGGAGCATGTGTGCTTGCAGCCTGACGTATCAATATTGAGATTTTAGTTTTTTGATAAATGGGCAGCCATAAACCCCTCATTTACATTATGTTCTGAGGACTGCTGAGGAACCTCGGAGAACCAACAAAAGCAGTGGAAATTTATTACTCAGCGGAGCTGGATGTAGTGTAAATTAGGTGGCAGTCTCGTCACAGAGGTTTTTTTTTAATCCAAGCATTGTAATAGAAAGTTAAGAGGTAGGAAAAAAAATGTAGAGGGGAAATTATTAGAAAGTTTATTTGATAGGGACAAACACACATCGACATAGACAAACTGAATAAAACAGCAGGCCCATGTTTGCATCATGGTGCAATAGCAACAGCTAATTAGCAGCACTAGTCCCTAGTTGGGCTTTTTAAAAAATAACTCTAAAGATTTAAGTGATAATCATTTAAAATAGCACAACATAATGTATACAAACAGAAAAATGTAAAACATCACTAAATGTGCACTAGCAGCAGGGATAACAGCAAGCAGTAAACAAAGCCCACTCAAACATTTCAGGGAGATTCACAAGTAGCGGACTGCAGATGGAGCAAGAGCTGCAAGAGTTATTACATACAGAATCCAGGACAACTGTTGCTGTATCAGGACAACTGTTGCTGTAACACGGCAACTGTTGCTGCAACAGGAGAAATGTTACAACTGTTCTCGTTTTAGGCTATGTCTTTTCCACTTTATTTAATTTGGATTTTTGAAAGTAAGTCAAACACAGAAACAGTTTGAAACATTTAGAGCGCCGTGATTCTTATTTTGCTCTTCAATTTGAGCAGTTCTCTTAAACATCTGGTGTATGTCATTTGTTAGATGGCATAACTCGTCTTTCATGTGGGTCTTTATGTTGTCTTTGAATGTTTTTGAATCAGTTTTCATTGACATCTGCACAGCCTGTGTTGTTGGCTCACAGCATCCTGGCCACTCTCAAGGTTAGCTAATTAGCTCTGGGTGTTAGCCTGGTCTGTTCTGTTGAGAGTATGGGTTTCTTTTCTTTTTCTTAGTGGAGTTTCCAGTCATGTTCACTGCTGCATATAGACTAGCATTCATTCCTTCAGTTTATATGAAGTGTGTAATGTTGCTGCTCATATTTGCTGACAGACTTCCTGTATTCTATATCCACATCCAAAATGGTCCTCTTTCCTGTGATAACTCTGGAACAGGATTCTTATATGTGCTAACTGCATTAGCCAATAATTTCTTTCTTTCTCCTCCTTCTCTTTAGTCTATTTTGCTCATCGGTGCTATGGCCGTGCTGTGTTTGGGCCTGGACCTCATTTTCCTCCTCATCTACTCCTTCTGGCTTTGCTGCCGAAGATGCAAGAAGGAAGACTCCTCACACTCCCATTCTCACTCCCAGCAGCCCAGTGCTGACTGCTGCTGCACCGCTTGGTGCGTCATCATCGCCACGCTCGTCTGCAGGTGAGAGGCTAAACGACTGGAGCTGGTTTTTTCCCTAAAATATCTGTTAAAATATACTTATCCCCTTATGGACTAGTGATGCTAATTAGCTTCGTACCTCTTTCACTGAGACTACACTAAGGGGACGTATCAATACTTCAAATTTTGGTTAACTTATGTCTCTCACATTAGATACATTTGATATGACATTTTGTGGTCAAAGTGTGAACTACATATACTTCAAGGAGGCTGAAGTGTGCAATAGTCTGACCACTGGAATTTTACTGATAAATAATTTTAATCCTCAGCTAGGTTGTGCAATAATTAGTTATCTCTATCTATTCAGATATAGAAATTGTCTACAAAAGCATGAAAACCATTGCTTTTAGCTCATCTACATTCAGAACCAACTACAAAGTATGTAAACGAGTTTTCTTCCATTAATAAAGGAAGAAAAATAACAAAAAGCAAACAGCCGTAAAAGTAAAAATAGGACTGAGATATACAAACTAATTAAATATATTACACATTTAGAAGACGTCCTGCCCAAAGTGGAGGAGTTTTAAGTATCTCACCCACAAGATCCAAGCTCTAACTTGCAAATGTTCTTGTTTTTTGGAGACAATATTTGCCACATTAATCACTGAAAAGAACAAGAAAAGGTGTAGAACATGGAGCCAAAATAGAACAGAGAACCACAGAAGATGACAAATGCGGAAGAAAATCAAAGGAAACAGTAATTAAAGTCTTCAACAAACGATGAATGTGACCAGATTTATAATTCATCTTCCAAGTGGCACAATTTCTTCCTGAATAGTTTTCCATGGTTACATATGTGTTGTTCTTTCAAGCTCTGTTTTATTAGGTAGAAGCGATAAAACAGAGAAACCAAAAAAAGAGAGAACAGCTACAGTGACAAGGAAGACATGAAGAGACAACAAATTACCAAACAATGGTGCAGACAGTTTATGAATGTGAATGTATCCCTCTTTTAGTTACCGTCATCTCCTCTCTGCTTCTAAGCTCGAGACTTTTCCTCCCTTCCCGCTTCTCCATCTCTTTCAGCCTTTATTTATTTTATCTCTCCATTTCGGCCCTCTCCCTGGCCGAGAAAGGTTGCCATGGAGACAGCAGCAGATTTGATGCAGAGATGAGAAATGAATTATACAGTCATGTAAGCTTTCTGTGTACCTGTGTGTGGCAGAGGGAGAGAGATGTTTTTAGATTTTCAATACTTTATGATTTTTCTTGATATCCTAACTGAGAATCGAATTTAGATCAGAACATCTGTATACTTTATTGCATTTATTTGTATTTTTTTGCTCACAAGTGTGTGCTTGTGAGTCTTTGTCTTCACCTTATTTTTGGCTCTGGGTCAACAACATGTGGACTTCTTTCAGTTGTTTTCCAGTGTGTTCTTACTGGACTGCAAAAGGCAGAAAGGGCAAGATTACAGTAAAACATGTACAGTAATAGGAAGCAATTGTCTTTTGACCAGAAAATGTATATTTTAAACGGGGGGTGTTATGTTAAACATACGTTCTCTTTCATAGCATTCGTTTCGTGTCTCACAA
>NW_015113969.1:174159-179450 GCF_001443285.1 Poecilia latipinna | reverse complement strand
GAAGGATGGAGCTCCAACAAAACAAAAACTCAAACCAAAAGAAAAGCAAAACAAAAACACAGATCCTGACATTTAAGAACATTCAGATTTTTGTTGTGGCCCAAAATGTAGCTGAGTTTGACACCGCTGACTTAAGCTGACGGTCAGGCCAAAGAGAGCCTAAAGCAGCAGACACACTCTGGGAGAACTGCAGAGATCCACAGGTCAGGTGTCATCATCTGTTGACTGGAGTTGAGCCCTCCACTAATCTGGCTTTATGGAGGAGTGGCAAGAAGGAAGCAATTTTATGAAAGAAGGTCATAATAAGTTTAGAGGTTTGTTTGCCGTCCTTGATTTAGCATGAGCTATTTGGCAAATGTCTCGAGTAGAGCTTGTGAAATCATACTCTGGGAGTATTGCAGTGAATACAAACATTTGCAATACTTTTAAGGGTTGTATTTGTAAAAAAACAACAACAAAAAACAAACTTATTTGCCCTCACAGTTACACACTACTTTGTCTTGGTCGATGGCATAATATCCTAAAACAAACAAAGTTTATTTTGGCTTGAAAAAAGTGTGTGGACACTGAAGCCAGTGAGAATCCATGAGTTTTTAGCCAGTGCATTCCATGTTTTGATCAGAAGTACAATTATTCTCCAGTAGGATTCGTGTTACCCCCAGAAAACCCTCACAGAGCCTTTTGCGCCAAGCGGCTCCCAGAATGAGATTTGTCTGAGGATAACAGCGTTAGAAAGAGAGCTGACGTGCCGGCCAAGGCTGTAACATCATCCAGGTAACATCCAGCCTGCGGTATCAACTGCAGTGGAGCAATCAAAGATTCATTGTCATGACTCATAACCTCATAAACATGTGATACACTGTCTTAGTCAGTGCCAAGGAAATATGAAAGTGCCACAATTGGATTAATAGAAAAAGGTCCCTCCAAGTCCAGCACTGCTAAAACCGTATCCCACAACTGCTAGATGCATTAAAGTGGGCATGTGTGTGATTGTGTTACTGAGTCAAGCCTGTGGCACGGCTGATTGAGTTAACATATTGGGAAGAAGTCTTAGTCGTGGCAGCCAAATAATGTGTTGAGCATGTGGGGAGTGAAACTCAAGCTGCTGTTGGGTGGAAAAGTGAGCAAGTCACTGATACCATTTTCACACTGAAAATCCCAGGGGGTGGTGGGGGGGGGAGAATCACTGTTATGTTGTGTCTTGTTCTGAGTTAAGCCAGTATACTTTTTAAAAAATAAAGCTGTTGTCATTTGTGCAATTTACGGTGCTGTTAGTAAGGTCGTAATGTCCAAACTATTGAGCGCTCTTGTCTATAAGCCACGCTGTGTTCATGATGCATTTATTGCATTTAATTATCATTCAGTTTAATATTTAGAGAGATCCCTTTGTTGCGTCACAAATCAAGCAGATGAATGCATGAAACTTCTCCTCAGCAGTAGCAGAAAACACTGACCGTTTCTCCAGTAGCAACTTATTAATAGGGTAAACAATTATTTTAGTAATTGAGTAATCTATTGATTATTCAGATGATTAATTGAGTAGTTAAATAATAAAAAATAAAGGAAAAGTAAAATGTTGGTGAACACTGCCATAACAGCAGTAATAATATTGGATATCAATATAGGCTTCGGTCCTTAACAATTAGATTAACCTGTAACAATAATATCTCATGTTTAAGTCAACTTGGCAAAAATTACTCAAAATCTGAAATAAGTCAATCTAGTAATAAAATAGCCTACTTCGTGTTGTCAGACAGGTTCTTTTAAAACGTCTTTTTAATTCTGCAGGTCTGCCAGAAATCAGGCCAGGGTGTGGTTAGTGGAACTGGACACTTAAAACATGATCTTAATCCTGACTAATTAATTATATATCAACTGCTTTTTCTTATTAAGTACAATTATCTTTGTGTCGTATGAAAATTTGTTTTATAATCTGGAAGATCTGTGTATTAAAAGAGGGAGTTTGTTGTGATAAAATTGGACACCAATGGAAAAAAAATATCTCGGTATTAATTTCATGCAGTGTGAAAAAATTTACATTGTGTAACTATTTTGTCTCTCTTGTTTTTCTTTTCTTTTGCAGAGCAAGGAAATTGCTTTCCAGCTTCAGGAAGACTTAATGAAAGTGCTAAATGAGCTATACACAGTAAGTATTAATGACTTGCTTTGTTTCCACTAATCCATCTAATTATATTCATCTTGACTGTGGTTGAGGCTGCTTACTGGTGTTGAACTGACTCTAATCAAAACAGCTCCCCATCATGTGTTTCAGTTTCACATCTGAATTCATCTGTAATTTGATATCTGACAGATTTAAATTGATATTTTGTTTTCAGCACCACACACACTCCACCGCACCATTTACTGTAGAATCTGTACTTCTTTTGTAGAATGAAACCATTAAGCAGTAAACTAGCTATTAAATCCTCCAAAAGTATCCAGGTTGTGCTTGCTTGAATCATTAGACCCCATGTTTTGTTTTTAATGGCCCTCATCAGCTACTTGCCTCCATCTCATCGGAAGAAAACTCATGAAAACCCACAGAGGGGATGCTTGGAGCAAAACAGCATTTCGCTGTACAGACTTCCTTTTGTATTGTTTCTTCTTTTTGGCACTGTTGGCTTTATTCAGTAGCTGTAAAAGAACAACAGACATTTATAGTTAGGAGCATCCATCAGGCTGTAGACGTGATGAGGTCTCTGCCATGGGTCTGTGAGATGTGATACTTTGCACCACAGACCCATTTGAACACACGCAGTAGATAAGACCTGTGGATTGTGGGGTGGGGTTTCCGTGGGACAGGGTTTTTTTTTTTTTTTTTTTTTGAGGAATTTACCCCGGATGTTCAGTCAGATTGGGATCTGGGGTGTTTGGAGGCCCTGGGGTGTTGTCGAGCTTTGAGAGAGTCTCCTGATTCTACAAAACACCACTGTTGTCATAAGATTCAGAGGAGTCTGATAAAAACTTTTCTGTGGTTTGCAGATTAGTTATAAAATTACAGACAAGCCTTGAAACGGTTAGTTTAAAAATGCCACTTGATAGATGTGTGCAGAAATAGGTCTTCACTTTCACTTTAGATGTCACTAGAAATGACATTTAAAAAAAAAAAAAAACAGTCCATGTCCATCTTAATCAGCAAGTTCAGCTTTGCACTAATCAGGACAGCCACATCGTTGTCACACCTCAGTGTTACGATAGTCTGACGACCGTTCAGGCTTTGAATGTATTTGAGCTACGTGTTTGACAATTATTTTAGATTTATCTATGGAATCTTTTATAATTATTAGCATTCCTGGTTAAGATGTGGAAGAGACCTTAAATAAATCATTCCTGCCCACAGTTGTTTATAAGCAGCTGTGGGCAGCTGGTTAATCATGAATCTTTTGCTATTTGCACAACTAACTTTCTATGTCAGGCAGCTATATTCGTTTGATGTGTCACTCGTCCTTTGGAGCATTGCATGTAACTTTTTGTTCCAAGGTTGTATTGAACTAAAGGAAGTGCATCTACATTTTTTTATTTCATATTTTGCTCCCTTGTTAATACCCAGACAGTGTCAAAACAAAGTATTTTGGTACATCAAACTGCTAATTTGAGATGTATTGTCGCGTCGGTTAATCATTCTCTTCTGAGCTCGCAATCAATAGCCTCTCTATTGATCGTCATGGTAACGATGGATGTACACTAATTAAATACAAGTCAACGCAGCTGTTGTGCCATCCCCAATGATTGAATGAAAAGCTTTTAAGTTTGCTTTTAGTCTCCAGTTACCCGCTTGAGAGAACCAGCGTGGTTGCTCTCCCGGACCGTAACTCTGCTGCTCCAAACAAAGTGTTGCCTTCAACTCAAAGAGTGTCAGTCTCACCACTGTCCATGCAGCTGATTTGACCTGATTTAGTCCCCTGAGGGTATACACACATGCACACTGTAGCTATTGCATCAGACAGTCACAGTCCCCGTGTTGGCCTCTGAGAATGAAATAACAGGTCTGGTCTGCTCTAAATATGTCCCTCCAAAAACAGCTGCAGAGTAAACACAGCCGTGGCAGACTCCAGACCAGTAAGTGAAGAGTGCAGGGCCTGAGGTCAGTCACCCATCTCCAAACTGAATCCAGTTAGACCAAAACCCCAACCATAAGAGAGGAACTCCAGACAAATCAGGGTTATCTGTGTTGTTCCATACGTCCAAAAATAACTCAGTTTGGGTGTAAAACGTTTATGTTCTGAGAAGGGAGGGTCTCCGGACTGAAGTTGAGGTTTTGAGCAGACAAGCTTGTTTCAGAAACAGGTTGTGAAGTTATAATTTGCTGGAGAAAGTTCATTCCAGGTCAAACCACTGCTGCAGTGTACTGCTGCATACGGACATAGAATGAAAATATATTTATTATCAATAATGACACCTAACTAGAAAGACTACAGGACATTTTATTTGCTCAAAGAAATCAGTTTTGTTTTAGCATTTTTTATGGGATTGTGTGGGTTCTGCATGCATGATTCTGGACTGCAGCGTCCAGAATCATGCATGTTAGGTTAAATAAAGCTTCATAATTGTTCCTAAGAAGGTTTTTTTTGCAAAACTAAATGTTTTCTACATTTTTGTTGGCCGGGTGATGAACTAGCAACATGTCCAGGGTGTACTTCACTTTAATCCTTACTTCTGGTGGTTTATGGGTGGATGGATGGATTAGTGTGGTTGTTCATGTTTTATTAGCATAAAACATGAACAATAGAACAATCTTTAAAGTTTCTAATCTAATTTGCTATGTCTGTTTTGAGTTGAAAGCATGTGTATTAAAACTACGCAATCCAAAGCAAAGTCGTCGGTTCTAAAATGTAATGGAGAGGTGAAAAACATTCACGACAACTTACTTTGTGTTAAGAAACTGCTTCAGTTTGAAAGGTTATCCTGTAATGTTTTTTTTTCTATTTGAATAAGTCAAATGTAGACTGAATTATTGTCCACTGACTAGATTTGTTTAGACATAATTGTTAATCAGACTTGTATTTTCATGGGAAGAACCTCCAGAGATTCTCCGTTTGCCAAAAAATATAGCTAAAATCCTGTTGTCTCATTTTTGCGAGCCCAGTATTGTAAGGCCCGGTCTGAGTCGGCTCTATCTTTACGCTCTTCATCATCCTCCATAACTGTTTTTCCTTCTCAGCACTTTTATCTTCTTTTAGCTCTGCTGAACTTCTCTTTTTTTTTTTTTTTTTTTTTTTTTTTTTTTTTCCGCATTCCTTTCACTAAAAAAATGAACTATTTTTTATTTATTATTAGAAATAGATTAAATA
>NW_015113969.1:145175-171155 GCF_001443285.1 Poecilia latipinna | reverse complement strand
CCTCTTCTTTTCCCCCCAAAATCTTTTTTCCTTCTCCCCCTTTTTTTTTTTTTTTAGTCCCGCTGAACTTTTTTTTTTTTTTTTTTTTTTTTTTTTTTATGTTTCACAGTCTACCTTCAACTTACAAGTGAGTCAGTTCCTAATTGATCATGGATATAGTATGACTAGCACACAAACTCCTTCCACTTTGGGTGATGACTCAGGCAGCAGGAAGTGGTGTCTCTGAGTGTTTCCAAAATACAGAAGCTCTGATGAACCGGCAGCAAGAGGAGATGAGCTCACAGAGTTGGAATTATCATTCAAGAAGCATATTTTACAGATAGAGCCAGCATAAAGGCCAACACAATAAAACTACTCACTCCCAGGTCGCATAATGCGGATACATTTGCAGGACTTGCATTACACTCATTCAGATTTCATTTAAAACTTCCGGACATTTAGTTTATTTGTGTTGGTTGAAAGCTATAAATGTACAGTCAACCCTGAGATAATTCATCCTGCTATTGGGTCAAAGTGAGAAGGAGGTGAGATAAAATTATCTGATATGTAATGAATAAGCAGTTTGGGTTACAGAGCGTTTAGTAGAGGGTTATTAAAGGCCAGTCACAGCTAAACACTGTGACCTTCGGACACAGAAACTGACCGGATACTCAGAGTTTAGTCATTTAAACTCTTTGCATCAATTTAGGATTTCTGTTTTTTTTATTTTTTTTTATTTAAAATGATGCTGGAATAAATATGCCATAGGATCGTTTTCCTTTGAATCTTAGTCTGATTCATTGCTGTGTGCCTCTGCAGGTGATGAAGACCTACCACATGTACCACTCGGAAAGCATCAACGCCGAGAGCAAGCTGAAGGATGCTGAGAAGCAGGAAGAAAAGCAGATTGGGAGGGGGGACCCTGTGTTCAGCATACGGATGGAGAAGAAGATTGAGAAAATAAAAGAGAAGGTGAATTGTGTTGAAATTAATTTAAAATAGTGCATTGAATTATCATATTTAAATAAAACTAAATAAGTTTACACTTCACTTTCTCTGTTGGCATCTTTGCAGTTTCCTTAAAGAAAATGTGAACCATCTTTGAAGCGTTCACATTTTGTCAGGCTAAAACCACAAACATCAATTGGATTTTATTTTTTAGACGACATCGAAATAAATTGGGACGAGAAAACGTGCTTTGATGTAAACTGTTACATTCTAAATTTTGCAGCCTTCACCAAGATTTCTTCTAGAAGTTAACTTTGTTTAGCTCCATCCTTCTTCCCACAAACTCTGTTCATGTTTAGCGTCCCTGATGAACAGAAGCATTCCCATATCATGATGCTGCCGCCACCATGTTCAATGGTGGGAATGTTGTGTCCAGGGCAATATGCTGAGTTGGTTTACCACGACATGGTTTTGTCTAATTTTACATTTTTAGTGGTAAAACTATTAAGTTATGAAGTATCACATGAATTTGTGGCTTTAAAATCACAGCTTGGGATTTTATTATAAAATCCCAAGCTACAATTAGGTTATAAAACAGTGGCTTTGAAAAGTTGTAGGCGTATGAATGTTTCTGCCACTTACTGTAAGTAGTTGAAAGAAAACATAATGTTGTGTGATAATTTTAACACTTCTAACAATGACAGAAAATGTGTTTGGTTCTGGCGAGAGTACGCACCTCTCGGATCTCCTTGACCCATTTAAAGAAAAACACACTGAGAGCATTTTCACAGCCAAACAAGCAGAGGCTTTACCCATACAACAGGCCTGTAATTTGTTAAATATCTCTGGAAATGATTAAAGACTGCAGGAACGGACCGTTTTAGCAGAACCTTTCCAGGAATGCATTTTAAAGTGTTGAGATATGAATGATGATGAGTCAAAGCCCACTGGTCAGTCGGGAAACTGTGACTCAGAGTCTCATGGTCCGTCTGGTGTGGGATGAAGACGACTGAGGCATCCGGCTGAATCAAAGAGCAGAAACTCTTTCCTTTCTTGATTTTTTTTTTTTTTTTTATGTCTGGTTTTGTTTCTTCTCATTATTTATACCACAATAATGAGGTGGCTCATTGTTTTTCTAATGTTTATTGAAAACTTTCTTTCTGCCTGTAATCCAGCTTCAGCTCTGTGATTCACCTTCCCTGCAGAGACGTAAAACTATGATCGCTTGTCAGAAAAGGCTGTTCTCCGCTCATTAACTTCATCCCGTCACCTTCGCTGTGTTGTTTCTCATTGCTGGCTCTAATTCTCTTGTCAGCGTCAAGCCAAGTACTCGGAAAACAAGCTGAAGTCGATCAAAGCGAGGAACGAGTACCTGCTGACGCTGGAAGCGACAAATGCGTCCGTTTTCAAGTACTACATCCACGACTTGTCGGACTTAATTGATGTGAGTATGAATCCACACGACTCTCCCGTGGTAGAAATAAAGTTTTCGTGGAAGTTTACTGGGTTTTTGAGCAAAATTTGAAATCTTCGTTCTCATGGCCTCTCGCCCAGATCAGTCACGTTTGAAGATTGTCTTTTTCTAATGAAAGGAGGTAGTTTCGCATCATATTTAATTTTTTTTTTTTTTGTTAAAATAAAGGTTTACATTTATTTACCATCAATCTAAATTGTATCAGTTTCTGAATCCTTGCACTTTTAGTAATCGATCATATCTCTTTTCATTGCTGTATAAGCAGACTTTCTAGCTGGATCCTTTTGCCGTCTCCATGACTTATTTACGATCCGACTCACCTGCATTCCTCCCGTTGTAGCTTGGAGACGCAGAACTGCTGCACTAATTTCCCTGTTTTGTTTTGTTTTTTCTACCAAAGCAGGGGAAGGTCGGGTTTTTAGCGAGACTTTAGGTTTTTATATTCTGAACAAGACTAAAGGATGGAGAGACATGCAGCTTCTTCTCAGGCGGCATGCTGTGTGCTGAAATTACCCCTCTCCCTGCTTTGCTCACAGGCCTTCACATCTCACCGGGGTGTGTGTGTATCTGTGTGTGGTTGAGTGATATTATGTAGGATGCACTCTGCAGGAGCTGTGTGTCCAGGGTTGCACATATTTCTAAATTAACGGAGAGACTTTTCATGGTCAAAAACAACATCTGCTTTCAAGCAGGTGGAGCAGAAACATCCCAGCATCTTGGCTGAAAACCCAAGAAAAATGTAGAATTTGATGCAAATGTTTTCCATGTCTAGATATGATTAATGTTTTGTTTACGGATTTAATTCAACGTGTCATTGTCATCCATCTGTCCATCCATCCTTTCCATCCATTATTCTGTCCACCTATCCACCTTTCACTCCATCCCTCAGTCCAACAGGAAACTCTGGAAAATATGGGAAAGATCGAAAGAGTCCATGTTTTTTTTAAGAAACTCTGTTTCTTAGTGATTTCAGAACAGGCACTGAAATGTGTGAATATGAGTGTTTGAGTCTTGTGTCACAGAACGAGATGAGGTTCATTGTGTTAGGAATCAGCACCCTGAACATAATGTTCATGATAGGTAACACTCTTGGTTCAAAAAAATATGAAAATGTCTCTCTTTTATTTTTCATTTATCGTGTACCTTGTGTTAAACTAAGCATTCCCATAGGATTATCATCTGTTCAAAGA
This sequence comes from Poecilia latipinna, assembly GCF_001443285.1. Classification (NCBI taxonomy): domain Eukaryota; kingdom Metazoa; phylum Chordata; class Actinopteri; order Cyprinodontiformes; family Poeciliidae; genus Poecilia; species Poecilia latipinna. The sequence continues at coordinate 167,564 of NW_015113969.1, read as the reverse complement.
AAAAAAAGGGAAAATAAATTAACAGTGAATGTCTGTTAAAAGGCTTGTGAAAAATACTGGACCTGTTTTTGGGGCAAGTCAGTCCCTTGAGCTGCAAATATCAAGTATTTCAGGCTATTTCTCTTGAGATTTTTTTTGTTTTTTTCAAACTTTGCTACAGGTTCTCAATTAAACTTGCATTTTTGGCCATTCCAACACACAACAGGTTCTTTGATCCAAGCCACTCCATTGTAGCTTAAATATTATTGTTCTGCTGGAAGGTACATCTTTTATCTAGTTTTCCTTCCAGTATTGAGCATTTAGTTCCATCTGGCCTCCTTTCAACTCTGACAAATGTCCTTGTCCTGCTACTGAAAAGCTTCCCGCAGCTTGATGCTTCCAGTCAGGTTTCCGGCACACAGAGTCTTTTGCATGTGTTGTTGTTGCTCTTCTGCTAAGGCAAGACTTGTGAAGTGCACAGCTAGTAATTTCCCGTTGACGGATTCTCCAACCTGAACTATGGATTTTTTTTAAGTCTTCAGTTGCAGATGATGGATTGAAAACGAAGAAGTTTTAAATTGAGATACAGTTTTCTGACCTAATCCCATTTTAAAGCTCTCCTATCTGCTGTTTTCTGTGGTCTTCATGATGCTGTTTGTTTACTGATGCTCTCTATTTGAATTTTAAAGTTGCAAGTCAGCTGTGTATGGAAAATCCTAAATTTACAAGCCATTACAAAATATACAAACAAATTACTCATTTTATGAAGAGACTTTTTTCTTTTCATACGTCGCAATTTCAGAGAAATCATGTTTTATTTCTTATATGTTCTTTTAAATTTTCTTGCTTTTGCTGGAAATTGCTCGTCTAATATTTCTCTTTGTTTTATTCCATCTAGTGCTGCGATTTGGGATATCATGCAAGTCTGAACCGGGCCCTGCGGACCTACCTCTCGGCAGAGTACAACCTGGAAACGTCACGCCACGAGGGTTTAGATATCATTGAAAATGCTGTGGACAGTCTGGACCCACGGAGTGACCGACAGAGGTTTATGGAGATGTATCCGACAGCCTTCTGCCCACCAGCCAAATTTGAGTTCCAGTCTCACATGGGGGACGAAGTATGTTTAACTAACGTATTGATGAGAGGTGGCAGTTTTGTAGCAGTTAATTTTTGTTGTAGCTGATGGAGAGTTTAGATCCAATCTGAAATTCAAGGCGGATTGGGACTAGTCAATTAGCTTTTTTTAATAAGCCTACAATACACAGCTTAGAGAAAACTAAACAAGAATGTACAATATAAAGTTGAGTTAATTTACTTATTCCCTGTTAAGGAAAGAAAGGTGCAGAAGTTAGACTGCAACAAGCCCAGTACGCTGCACAACTAATGCGCACATGGAGCAGATTTTTTTCCGCTCCCATCAATCGCATATTCCAGACGATTTGCACTTGACTCAACCTTCAGCAACACAACGCAAAGGAGCTGGACCATGTTAAGCAAAAGCTAAAAACGGGACAATAACTAATAACCAGCAGCGTGCAAAGTCAGAGATCTGGGAGGATTTTAAACTGGTATCAGTTTACGATATGTCGGGTTTATCTTATTAGAGTTAATTAGTCGGGTTGGATCGGGCTCAATGCCTATGGGCTCGGAGCCCGGTTGGATTTTTTTAGGCCTGATCATGAGAACCAATCTCAAACATAATGAAATGAGGTTTTAATAGTAGGTGTTACAATGCAGTTGTTCTTTTTATTATTGTGAACAGGCTGCAGCATCACGTTTTATAGGGCACTAAATTTCGCAAATCAAGCATTATTCCTTCCCCTGGACTTTAAGTAGCTCAACATGTGTTTGGAGTTTAATTGCCCGGATGCCGCTATGCTGATATCATGTCTGTTAGGTAGCTCTTCTGCTGTGGCTGTCTGCCTTTCAGTTCGCTGAGGTTTGCTCTGTAATTAAAGAAGAATGTGGAAAGGATTTATTACTACATAAAGACGGGTTCTCTCTTCCAGGTGTGCCATATCACAGCACAACCGCCAGTCAATGGGGAGCTCATTCTCAGGTTCCAGCAGTTGCAGTCTCGACTGGCCACTCTGAAGATCGAGAATGAAGAGGTGAGACGGTGCCCTGCATTTTAAATAAATAATCCAGAAATTTGTGGGGGCGTTATGAACACATCCCTGTTCTTTGACTTGACTTCTGTTGACTTGGATAAAAGAGGCTGAGAGCTTCAGAGAATTAAAGCTGCTAAAGAAAGTTTGTCTGACGCCAACAAGGTTGGAGGAGAAACATAATAGCGCTGAAGATTCAGGTTTAAGTGTTTGTCGCATATCCATAAAACCCACAAGCTCATATTTACACTTTATGTATGTTCATCTATTTCATATATCACAGATGGTTTTAAAGTCCTTTTCCTTATTTTGCTGCAAGAATTCACCACAGTGCTTTTATTTTCTGTTGCATCTGTGTGGGAAAGCAACTCAAAGTATGCTGCTGAGCTAAAAGAACGACGGCCGTGACTGCTCCTTCTTCTTCTTTTTCACACTGTGCGCTCACACATATCCGCCTGACTGCTGCATTATGCCTGACCGGCTTCTCCTTTTTCAGGCATCTGTTATTGCCCTCCATTTTTCTGTGTTTGTGCTCCTTTACTTTTTCTCGTACATAGAAGAAGCAGGAACACATGGGTCAACTTCCATAACATCTATCGCTGTTTGATATTTGGAGTCAACACTCAGATCTTCAGTGGTCCTGACACTTTCAAACCATATTGACTTATTGGGTCTGCATTTAGCTACGTATCTCAAATTGCACCTTCTGTTCTGCGCTCGTCTCTGTCGTACTTAAAGTCTACCTGGTGTCGCTTGTTGCCTGCAGCAAGTTCTGCACAGTAGCAACAAAATCAAAGTGCAAAAAAAAAAAAAAACGTTGTAAAGCCTTTGAGTTTTGATAGTTGTGATGTTACACTTATGTTTAACATGAAGAGGAAGGAGAGAGTTGTACATAGGAATCTGTTTTTTCATCATCAGGTCAGCATGTCGCCACAGGCAGTGACCAGCTGAGCAGAGTAATGTTGTGACTCTTCTGCATAAAAAAACAACAACTTTGCCCCTGAAATTACAGGAAATGTCATTTGTTCACTCCTCAAATTAAGTGTCATTTACTGCCACCATGATACACTGCACTCAGTTTCTGTGTCTTCTTTACATTATTTCCCCATAATTGAAAGAGAAAATGCTCAGTGTCAGCCCAGTTAAAGTTGCAGTGCTTGCAGGATTTCTGAGCACACGCAACACCCCCCACCACCCCACCTCAACCCAGTTTGTGCATTTGAGTGTGTGGAAGCTGACGAGCTCCGGTTTGCTTCGTGTCCTTGTCCGCCTGCGGATGTCCTGGTGGGTCAGAATCCGAGGGCACTGCAGCCTCATGTACGGATCACCAGATGGCCTCTCTTCATGATGAGCCAGATTCATCCTTGGAAAAACGAACTCTCAAAGCACGGCGGCGACCTGCGCGCTCCACTGTCAAACCTAAGAGAGAGAGTCTGTGTCGTTATTTGGACAGGAAAAGCTACAGGGCAGAGTTTTATAGAAGTGCAGCTGCATCCTCAAAGCACTTCTGAGCTGGTGAAAGAAATCATGCTGAATAATTCACTGGTGGGTGGAGTGCAAAATGGGAAGCCTGACCCTGGATTTCAACTCAGCTGGGAGGAGCTCACTGTCGAAATCGCAATCAACCTTTTCCTGCAAGGACAGTTTTGTTTTCTGCTCCCTAGTCCACCTTTTTTTTTTTTTTTTTTTTTTTTTTTTGTCAAATTTTTAGATTAAATAACCTTCCAATCTACATTTCATTTACCTTTGTGTGGCCCAAAGTTCACACTAATGTTTCTCTGGTGCCTAGTGTCCTCAGAGCAGAACACAAGCCGACAGAGATGTTGTTCCTATGATTTTTCACACCAACTTCTGGTAATCTCATACCATCTCTTCTGAAGGGAGTCTTTATTTTTCATCCAGATACATTTCAGGGAGACGCATCAAAGCCGGTGTCTGTCTGTGTTCATAACTTGATGATGAGCAGATTACACACTCACCGCAGGGCCTGTTGAAAGCTATCGGACTGCAGTCTGGCTTCAGAGATGTGTTGATAGATGCTGAAATAGCTGCTAAGCGATGGGTTCCTTCTGACCTGGAGAGTCGCATTTATTTAAAACATCACAACTGGAAGTATTTCAGGTTTTGACAGCGCAAAAGTTAGTTTTGGCTCCCAGAATGAAGTTTTGGAATAAACCACGCTAATAATACGGAAGCTGAAATGTTGATAGTGAGCTTTTGGACATAGCTTAGCACAGACAAATAAACTTGACTCCACGCATGGGGCTTTGTGTCGGGCCGTTGTACAGCTGCAGGGCCTGGTGGGCATATAGTCAGCGTGTCTCCGTGAGCTGTGTGGTGACTGAGCCCAGCAGTGAACATCGATAACTATTCGTCCACTGAATAATGAATAAACTCAGCAGCTTTTTCACTGGGAGACATTCTCTTGCATGCATGGCTTCTGTTTTCATAATGACAGCTGGGCCTCTCTCCTCTGAAGGAAGGGGCCACCCGGGATGGGACTTGCCGGTGAGCGAGGGGTCCCAAACACACTCTGTGTGCAACCAGTGACTGAATGTCACAATACGTCACATTTTCTAAGGAACTTCTTTTGATTCTTTTCAAATCAACTTTTTTTTTTAGGAGTTTAGAGTCTGCTATCTTATTTCTTTTTTCTGTCATTACTCATGTTCCAAAATGTAGTTTGTTTCACCCGAATGACATGTTGGAAAACACTGAGACTACATCCACACTGTGTGCTTGAAAACACGTTTCAGCACTGTAATCCATCACAGGAAGAGAAGACAGCCTTTTATTTTCAGGAGGGGTAGGAGGGTGGGGGGTTTCTTCTCTTTTGAACACAGAGAGACGTAAAGGTCAAATAGCTTGTGAAGAACCAAGCTGCAATTGTTTTGTCTGGATGAAGTCTAACTATTTACATCCCCAGTCTACCTTGTCCTTTAAATATCATCGAGGTCAGACCTGGTTAGCAGCACCTGAAAAGCGGGGATGCTCTCTTTGTGTTAAAGGTGACTGGGATCATTAAGAGGAACTGGAAGGAAGTCGTCTTTTTGTAATCAGGGTCCCTTCAATCTGTGCAGCAAACAGAACTAAGATGGTCACAACCCTCTGTTTCCCGACAGGATATCTCCCTGTCAAGCGGTCAAAGAAGTATTTTCCTGGAGTTTTCCAGAGAGGTAGTTGTTTTTGTTCCTGCACCTTCTTGGGCCTCTTTTCCTCTGCAGCTTTTCCGCATCAATGATTCATTCTCTTGTTTTATATATATATATATATATATATATATATATATATATATATATATATATATATATATATATATATATATGATCAGTCAGAGAGTGGTTTTAAACTTTTTTTAAAGTAGAATAATTATAGCATTATTAAAAAAATTGTGGTTGTATTTCTACAAATTACTGCTTGTCTCTTTTTCTCATGCACTCTTTTGGTTATCAAACATTTGCCATTTGCAGGGCTTTTACGGATGCACTTTCACTCTTTATTTGCTTGTCCCATAATCTTATGTCGCCACATGATAGAGCCAGTCATGGCCTGCAGCTCTTGGATAACTTAAACATGTTTTGTAATGAATGGAGAAGGGTATGCTTGGCCAAAACCCTGATGTTTTTATATGCTTCAGGAGAAGCAGCGTTGACAGGCTAGGGGTGGTTATGGAAATTAATCTTTGAGGGCTGCAAGTGGATGTACCATCTCCAGCCAGCACCGCTCACCTCCAGCCCCTCTGAGTGCATGCAAGCTGATTGCTTTGGCTGGGAGTCGTGTTCAGCAGCCTGCGTTTTTTTTTTTTTTTTTTTTTTAAGATTGTACATCTTGTCAGAAAGCAGCTGAATTTTTTAGTGTCATGAGATGGAGAGTGTTTTGGAGAGAGTAGGAGTAAAGTGGGATGGGGGTATGGCGACATTGTGATGATGAAGAGGCGATATCGGGCTTTTAAGCTGGTTTCTTTTTTGTCCTTTGATCATAGCTTCCTCTTCTGATCGACAGGTGAAAAAGACATCAGAGGCCACTTTGACCACCATCCAGGACATGGTGACCATCGAAGACTACGATGTGTCCGAGTGCTTCCACCACAGCCGCTCCACAGAATCGGTCAAGTCCACCGTGTCCGAGACGTTCCTGAGCAAACCCAGCATCGCTAAGAGACGAGCCAACCAGCAGGAAACGGAGCAGTTCTACTTCATGGTGAGAGGCGGAAAGAAAACATGAATATTTGATGTGCGTCTCATTTTGAAAAGAAATTAAAATGCATGTCAGGGATTTTATAACAAAATTTACCTCGCGTCAAAGCTCTTACTTTCACTTGAATGTGCTTATTTTATTTTATTTTTTTCACCTAGAAATTGATTATATTTGGCAGAGGTCTTATTCTTCCTAAACATCTCTACATTGTGAAAGCAAACTGCTATCTTGGACTGGCTGGAAGATGGACATGTTCTGATAAAAGCTCTAAAAAGGCTTTTAGGATGTCCTTTGCCCTTGGCTGCCTTATCATTGATTGCTGTCTTGAGAGCTGGCTCTCCGGCTGGCACTCGGGGCGGCCGTGTAATTACTCTCGATTCTCCACAGAAATTCCGCGAGTTTCTGGAGGGCAGTAATCTCATCTCCAAACTGCAGGCCAAACACGACTTGCTGAAGAGGACACTCGGTGACGGTACGGTCAAAGTCCTTTTTTTGCCCTCCCCTGTGCTCATTCGCGCCCCGTTGTTGTGCTTCCTCCAGTCTTTTTTCAGACACACAAAATTTAGATCATTTCATTAGGTTTTTATTTGATAGACCAACAAAAGTGTGAAAGTTGAAGGAAAAAATGCATTGTGTTCATATATTCAGCCTCTTTTTCTATGATGCCCCCAAATAAAATCCACATAGTTCCATTTAAAAATAACCTAATTAGGACATAGTATCTAAACGTGTATAATAAAATCTCAGTGCAAATACAGCTGATTAGCGAAGCTCTCATAGGTTTGTGAGAACCAAAGAAAAACAGGGGGGATACCTCAAGGTTGTAGTTGTGGGGAGATTTAAAGCAGCTTTAGTTTACAAAAGACTAAATCTCACAGAACAATTTCAAAACCATTATCTAAAAATGAATCTACCAAGACATGGCTGACCCCCTCCCTCATCAGAAGCAGCCAAGAAGTCTACAGTAACTCTAGAGGAGCTGCTGAAAGCCACGGCCCAGACAGGACAAAGCAAACCTGTAAGGAAGCTGCACAGGTCAGCTGAAGCCATAAAATGTCACCTTTTGGGCAAAATGTTGTGTGGGAAGAAGACTGATGCTGCATATAGCCCCTCCCACTGTGATGGTGGCAGCATCATGATGTGAGGCTGCTTCTTTTCAGCAGCAACATGGACGCTAGTCAGTGTAGATGGTAACATGAATGGAGCTAAACACAAAACAATCCTAAAAAAAACCAAAAAAAAAAAAAAAACCTGCCAGACTCTAACAGCAGCCTGTTTAAAGTTTGCAGTGTTTTTTTTTTTTTTTTTTCATTATAATGAGTTATAATGAAAAGGCTTTAGATCAAAGCATATCCATGTGTTAGACTGGCTCAGTCAAACTAAACCAAAATCCAACCAAAATTTTTTGGCAAGACTTGAAAAGTGATTCTGCCTCAAATTTGACTCGACTTGAGCCATTTTTTCAAAGAACAATTGGGAGAAAAGTTTAAGTCTCTACATGCACAAGTGGGTGGAGGCGTAAACCAATTAGACTAAGTACAATAAAATGCTTAGTCAGAGGGACTGAAAGTAAATAATGGAGCCCGCACGTTTCAGATTTTTATCTTCCTCCTTCCACTTGACAATGATGCTGTACTTTTTGTTGATCTATTACATGAAATTCCCCTAAAATACACCAAACTTTAAGTTGTCATACTTTTAGATTTTTCTCTTGCAAACTCCTTTATTTTGCTTCTCCCTCCCCCTATTCTTGAAGAACATCCTGATAGAAATCTGGGTTTTAGTCATTCAAGCCACAACTGAAAGGGATTTTTAATTTGCATTATCCGACTTACTGACTTTGCTCCCCACTTAAGACCGCCGTGTATTAGACGGCCAGCCCTCACTGAGTCGGGCTCTCATTGTTCCCCTTTGGTGGGATCTCAGTCAGCAAGTGTCGGTGCTTGTGGTGACCTTCACTCCTGGTGGTCTCTGCAAAATCGCCCACTTAATGAGCACCAAAGCCGTGAATGAGCAACGAAGAGAATAGCCTGCTGTTTCTGACACATGCTACTTCATCATCCTGTTATCACGGAGCTGAAGGACAGCATGAGTCACTCAAACGCAGCAGCAGGTTTTATGCTGCTCATAAAATTTAAGCATCTTCTGATCATTAATGTTAAAGTAGATGTTTTCCTTCTAATCTTATTTTATTAGTCCAGCCTTGTAGATCGTGTGGTCAAAAAATGTCCAAATGTCCGCATGCCCTGGCTCTTTAATCTGTTGAACTTGTAATGTGGCTTTTTGTGTCGACTGCGAGCTAGAGTGCGCACATGAGAGCATAAAAGCAAATGTGGTCCTGTGTTGAGGATTTATTTTAGCTGCTCAAGGGGCCAACAGTAGTAGACAGACGGCAGGCTTCAAACGCTTCACTAACCGTGTGCACATTTCACCGCCGGGACACCCGAGACAGGTCCTGGCATGTGCACCAACTCCAACTTTATACGTCTTCTCTGTTATTTTTTCGTCTCTCCTCTTGCTGCAGGCCATCGAGCTGACTACATGACCACAAGGTAAAACACACACACACACACACACATGCAAACACTGCCACATGCAAACACATCTGCTACTGTTCATGTTGAAAGTAGAGTGCAGGTGGAGTCTTCAGAACCAACGCTTTCAAAGCGCTTGTGAGGCATTTCACAGCTCCAGTGCAAGGATGATGAAATTCTGCAGTTCAATTCTCGATTGTTGGCAGTCATTTTAAAGCGATCATATTTAAAACGACAGCAGCAATGGTTAAATGGTCTCCCCTCAATGACCAGCTCTTCATAAGGGTCTTACAAACAGAAGCAGGTCGACAAGGAAACCTTTGCAGACAATTGTTGCTTTACTGCACTTAAAATCCCATTTTCAATCATGTAAGGCACAACTTACAGCACATTCCTCCCATTTTGGCACTGGAATGTTGGATACAGGTAATATAATATTTTAAATGTATTTGTTTGATCTGTTCATTTCAAATATTTATTTAGTTATTAGATTGTGGCATCCCCCCCCCTTAAAATCAAGTCCACCAGCCTCAGGTTCGAATCCTGCTACATTTTCTGCAGCTTGAAACTGGTGAAGAGAAATGTGTGGGGACGTTGTATTTTGACCAAAGCGTGGCACGAGGTGTCAGTAAGATCTTAAATGTGTCAGCAAGTGGACAGAACTTCCAGCTCAACATTATTGTCCAAGAAAGCCTTTTATATGGCAACAACCATGAGAGCAAATAAAAAAATAAATAAAAAAAAATCTTCAGATTTCATCTTTTGGTCTGACATTTAAGAGTTTTCCTGGCCCTTGCAGTTTTGCTGCTGTGAATAGGAAGCAGAGCTGAAAACGTGAGGACCTGGGATGCTACAGGTGGCGAGAAGCCAAACTCGCACCAACACACACGTCCTCACAGCGCAGCAGAGGCTGTTCCCAGCAGAGTCTGTCATGAGATGGATGCTGACACATACGATGCTCCCAGCAGCTCTGACATTTCAGTGGCCTGAGATATCTTGCGGGGGGGAAAGTGAATAGTTGTAAGAGGTTTTCATTAACCTGTCTGTCATGTGCAGTAAAAGGGATTTAAAGATTATTTAGCTTAAACTTCAAGGTTCCGAAGGACATGAAATGGTTTGAAGAAGCAGTACACCATGTGCAAGCCTTTTGATATGAACTGAGATGTTTGTTTATTCTAATGCATTCTTTGTATTCTACAGTAGACATCCCAATGGGCTGTACAAAACCCTCACAGGCCCCCGGCGGCCTAGACCCCGCTCTTGTTTCAATGTTAAGCTATTTAATGGAAATTTGGAGTCATTTATCAAGGTACAGATTTAACATCTGCTGGGTGGCTTTTGTTCTCCGCCTATTCTTTCCATTTCTTTATTTTCCACTCTGGCTTTCTGACCGTTTTGGTGGGCTCCCCCGAAGCATCTCGGCTTTGATTTATTGTTAACCAACAACAGATTTCTGCTAAGATGGATCCTGGAAGCCGTCAGCATGAGTCATTGAGCTCTGGCGCTCTGCCTCTGGGATGCATGGTGGCATTGATAGATTTGAAGGGTCGCAGGAGGGAAGCAGCAGCAGCAGTTGGTGGGCTAAATATTTGTGTCCGTCAGCTCCCCGGGCTTCCTGCTGAGCTGGCACGTCTGAGCCGCTCTGGCAGAGATTTTCTCCCCTCAGCCAGTGGAAACAGCAGGGTAAATGGCAGTCAGGGGGGGCAGATGCCAGGCCGATAAGGTGGGCTGCCTCTGTCCTCTAATCCCCTTGTTGCCTCTGGCTGGTGGGTCCATGCCCAACACTGCCTGGTCCTTTTCAGACCACAAAGTCTTTGTAGGTTTGATAACAGCGCAGGGTGGAGTGAAGGTGCTATTATGCTATAAGCTTAGGTGGGCAGCTGGTGCAGTTCTAACCTGGGTCTTTCTTTTTTTCTCTTTACTTCCTGGTTTCCTCTTTGCCTCTACTGATTCTCCTCTTTAGCCGCGGACGCAGGAACTCACATACTCGACATCAGGTAGACTCCGAAGCGGTTTCGGAAGCTTGTGCTTCTTTTGCCTTTGCTCATTCTTTTAGCATGATGGATATTTCATTATGTATTCTTCTAAATAAAACCTTTCGACAGACTGAGTTGAAGACTTTCTCCGACGAAAGATAATCTGACACACCCCCACATCGACATTTCGTCAGTGATTCCACTTTCACATGTCAAAAAAGGCATGCTGGTACAGAGTGCAGCTGCATCCTGGTCAGTGCATCAACTCTACTGAAATTAGTGTAATCAATATTGGCATGGGTGTTCTGTTTGGACCCACTGTGTACCCCTGAGGGCTGTAAACAAATCCACTGTATGATTAAAAAGGATTCAGAGTCTGTGTCCGTCAATGGATCACAAAATCAGAACGATAGGCCAGTCTACATCTATGAAACTGCTGGGTTTTGACTTTTAGTCCTTCTTTGCTGGCTGCCATATTGTGTAGGTCTTTAGATATGCTCTTAACACAACAAATAGCACCTCAAAACATCCTTGCCATAGCTTTTAATGCAATACTTGGAATCCACCACATTCTCAAATTGTTTACAATTAAATTAAGTACAAGTACAAGAAACGTATCATCCAGTCAACATTTTCCTTCTTTAGCACCAATTAGCATTGAAAGAGAAGGAAAAGTATCCCTAATTTTAAGGTAAACATCTTATTTTACCTCGTAGTCGAGAAGATCAAAAATCTTAATTGTGAAAATTTCACGTCTAGAGTTTTACAAATTAAATGTAAATATATTTTCCATACAAATATTAAACCTCTGAAATTATACCCGTCTTTCAAAAGAGCAGTCTGCACCTCTGTTCCCGTGACAATTGGCCATTTCTGAAAGTGGGCATGAATAAACAAATTGATGACATCAACTCAGTCTGTTTTAAGGTTCTCAGAAATCGGCTTTCCCTTTCTGCCCAAACTTTTCTGACCTTGTGTGTTGGCATGCTGACACAATGGTAGGACCTTCTACCCTTGTGTAGACCACTACCTGTTAGAGCCCTACCAATATCATGAGTCAACTGGAAGATGTATAAGAATAAGTAAAAAAAAAAAAAAAAAACTCTGCGTTTTTATTTGGTTTTTGTCTGTTCATTTAATTAATTGAAATGTACAGATAATGCTAGACATCAGGTTGCCATATCTTTATTGGTATTTATGTTGTTGCTACACATTGGTATGCCTCTAACATGTATTCATGTGACTTAAAGAACATGTGTACAGGATTTTTAGAAAATAAATAAAATCCTGATGATTTGTTTACTCTTTCTCCCGAAGGACTCTGGACAAGCCATCCCCAGAGTGGTTGAAAGTTGTATCCGCTACATAAATCTATATGGTGAGTCACTCATCTGATCTGCTATTGATTCTCTAATGCGCTGAATGACACTCAGCATTCGAGCAGATGATGTGGCTTTTTAAGATCCACTTCAAGTCACAGTTCTGGGAAAATACAGATTCACTCTTGTTTTCTGCAGCTGACACGTTTCCACTCGGCCTCCCAGATATACTGTGAAGCTTTCAGCTCAGGGGAGCTGTGAACAAGGGGCTAATATAAAAGTCTTTAATTAAGATTAGTACCAACTCTCAGAGTTTTGAGTTAAAGCTTTTGGAGATGCCTAGTTTGTGACGAAGGAATTTGAAAGGAGGCAAACGGCAAACTAATTTTGCTTTCTCTCGACTCTTGACCTCTCCCCTCATTAAATCCTAATCCCAGCTGGAAGACACTTCAGGAGAACATGATTGCAGTCTCCTCGACTCATTACTGTCTTTAATTAGCAAAGTGAAGGGGCTTAGCGAGGAGGTTGTGCTTTTTACGACCAGCTAAGAAAACCGTTTTAGTTGAGAGGGGTTTTTTTGTGTGTGTGTGTGTGTGTGTGTGTCTGTGTTGTATGTTCATTAAAGTCGACTTAGAAACTAAGTCTGTTCTAACTTTGCCTTTTTATGTCTTTGGCTCTGAAGGCCTCCAGCATCAAGGGATCTTTCGTGTGTCTGGATCCCAGCTGGAGGTCAACGACATCAAGAACTCTTTTGAGAGGGGTGAACAACTTCAGCTACTGATTTATCATGAATTACTTTTTATCCATTTTCTTTGAATACATGTGATATTCTCTGATTATTAAAGCAGAATCCTAACTATATTTTTTTTCCATAAATCAATATTTGTCCACTTCCCTTTCTTATCTGTAATTAAAATTATCCCAAAACTTGTCCTCTGTGATCCGTATCAGGTGTGGCCAGCCACTGCAGTTAGACTCCAATTTTTTTAGACCGAACGCGTTGTTGAACTGCAGAGTCTGAATTTATGACACTCTAAATTTAACAGCCATTAAACAAAGCATTTGAACAAATATATTGCCCAAGTTGCCACACACAAATAATGCCAGGACTATATATTTGTGTTATGATGTGCTGCCCTGCTGATGTTTCTGTTATTGCGTTTTAGGAAACGACCCTCTAACAGATGATGAGGATAATCATGACATCAATTCGGTGGCTGGTGTTCTCAAGCTCTACTTCCGTGGTCTGGAGAACCCTCTTTTCCCCAAAGAGAGATTTAACGACTTGCTGTCATGCATCAGTAGGTTCACATTTTGTATCCGTATTGCTTCTGTGATTTTTTTATTTTATTTTTTTTTTTTATAAAAATATTGTGGATAGGGATTCCACAAGTTTTTCTCTTCCTTACCAGCTGTAAAAGATGATTTTCTCAGCATAAAAAAAACTGTTTTCAAATTGCATCTTAAATTATTAAGGGAACAAAACTGTCCAAAGCATCCTGACCTTATGTGGAAAAAGCTTCTCATTTGCGATATTTTTCCGTAACTAGAAAATTTTGATTTATCTTTAAACGAGTAGATTCATTTACTTTACTTCACATTGAGAAAAATATTACTATTTCTATGTTTTAAAGCAAAACAAATACTCCCAATGAAATAATATACATTTTATATAATATAATTTGTATCAAATGTATTTATTTATTTATTTTTATTTTCATACAAAGATATGAGCAAAATGAATTGAAAACCCCATTTTGCAGAATATTATACTTTTTTGCCATTTCACTTGGACTGAATTCATATAGCGCTTTTCTGCTAATATGAATAATGAACAAACAACCTTTAAACTATTCCCTGACTGTAGTCTTCATAGATAAGAAGCTTTTTTAATTCATAAATGAACTTTCCTGAAGTTAGCCTCATGCCACTTGTAGCTTGATAACTTTATCATTAAACACCCTCCATCATATTAAGGGCTATGGGCTGTGCTGGTTAGATTTCAACACCATTTCTGCTTTTGGTGCCAAGAAATGTGAGGTAAAAGTGTATTTAGCCGTCGTTGATACCCGTGGCTATGCCAGACATGAATATAATTTTAGAGTCACTCTGAGCGATATTATGCTTTACGTTGGTACGGCTTGTTTTTCATGCTTTACATGTGAGGAGCTTTGTTTCTCCCGAAGAACAATTGAATTCCCACAAAGTCATGTGCTCACGCTTGCTGTGGGGATTGTGTTGAGGGACAATCCTGTGCACTCTGTGTTTTCAAGCTTCTAAATCTTTTGAGTGTTTGTGTGGTGAAATGAAGATGATGAAGTGTAGGATGGTTTCCTGGTTCTGCCATCATGTAGTTATTCTGGATGAGTGATGGGGGATTCCCTGTTTACTCTCCAGTGATTACAGTCTGAACTACGGGCCCAACAGTAAAATAACTTTTTCCCATTTCAAGAGGCTCACTCCTGACGAGATTTTCCATTTACCTGCTCTGTTTTTTTTCATCACCAAATGCCGCTTGTGATGGATTTGTAATCTTCAGCCAGGATGTTTTGAGCAGAGGTACTCTGCTTGAGATGTATTTGTCCCAGTGACGAAGCCTACGTCGACGTAGACCTCTAAATATTAGCTTCTGTCGTCTGGAGAACCACACAGAGACCTAGTTAGGTATTCATGAAAAATGAAACGCATCACAAATATTCCAGAAGCCCAAATCCCAGATGACACAGAGAGGCTGGAGGATGACGACGCGGCTATTTTTAGCAAGCTGGCACAGCCTCAGCCTCTCCAAGTGAAACACGCAGGCTGCTTCAGGTGAAACAAATGATATGCCGATGGAAGACACAAGTGCCGGCTTTGTCTCGCATGTCTCAGAAGTGCTCTGGCAGAAAAAGTTTCAGTGTTTGGTCTTTAAATAAAGGTACGTTTGTAAAGTTTACTGCGGAGTCTTTCCTCCCTTTCTGGGTCGTTCTCAACCCTCAACTGTGCTGTTTTCATGTGGCGCAGGAGAAACGGTTTGTCATCCTGGCTGTCGTCAGTGAATAGTTTAAACTTCCTGCACTCCTTCCTTTTCCTGTGAAATATGAGGAGTTGGATGTCATTAACACAGAGGTGCCACATTTCAGATACACAGATGTAGACCTTAAAAAAAACACTCACGCTCCATGTTTCACAATGTTATCACGTTTGTTCATCCCCAGGGTATGTAACTTCTACTTTGTCAAATATATTTCAACGCAGTACTTTGACAGAACATTAAAACAATTATTGACCCCAAAGTAAACCCCACATGGAAAGGAATAACCTCGCCGAATCTGCCGCTGCAAGGAATGTGTAGGGATAAGCTCCCCCAGGTTCACTCCCTAGACTGAGATGAAGGTGTTTCATTAATTGTGTGTCTCTGTTTTTCTGTTTTAGGAATAGACAACTTGTATGAGAGAGCGTTATACATCCGAAAGATCCTCCTTACCATTCCCAGATTGGTTCTCATTGTGATGCGTTACCTCTTTGCCTTTCTCAACCAGTGAGTCTACACACTTAGTTAAATTAATCTTCAATCTCAAAGCTTGTCCTCTCTTTATCCAGGTTTGTTTGAAGTTTTTTGCTACAGGGACGTTTCTTTGGAAAGCATTTTTATTTCAACTCCTTGCGTCTCCTTCCAGTCTGTCCCAGTACAGCGATGAGAACATGATGGACCCGTACAACCTGGCCATATGTTTTGGTCCCACACTAATGCCGACTCCAGACACCCAAGACCAGGTCTCCTGCCAGGCTCATGTGAATGAGATCATCAAGACCATCATCATCCACCATGAGACCATCTTCCCTGATGCCAAAGAACTGGACGGGCCCATCTACGAGAAGTGCATGGCCGGCGGCGACTACTGGTAGGGAACATAAAGAATGTCCTGTAGTACATTCTTATGTGTTAGCACCTCATTAAATTTTAAACTTTACAATGTGAAAACTTCAATTTGTTTTTCTGGGGTTTTACTTGATAAACAAACAAGTAGTAGGTAAAAGATATATGGTTTCCATGTATTTATTTTATTTTTTTTGTTCAATTGAATCTTGAAAACTGTGGGATGAATCTATATCTAGCTCTCTTTACTCTGATGCTCCTAAATAGAAACCAGCTTAGCTATTTGCTCTTAAATGTCAACTAACTAGTAAATAGAGTACATCTGTAATTTAATGTTATGTAAAGTCAGTCTAAATCCTGCTGTTCAGAGATTGTTGGAGATCATTAAAAAACTAGCAGCACCATGAAGACCAAGGAACACAGCAGATGTTTGAGGAATTCAGTTAAAGCAGGTTAGCTTATAAAACAATCTACAAGGGTTTGAACATCTTACAGAGAACCATGATCAATCCATCATATGGAAATAAAAACAGAAAGGCACATCTACAGACCCTCCAAAACAATGCCATTCGCCTAATCTGACAGACCAGGCAAGAAGAGCATTAATCAGAGGAGCTGTCAAAAGGCCTGTAGTTTCTCTGGAGGAGCTGCGGAACTCCACAGGTCAGGTTTAAGTTACTTTATGAACGTTAACAACACACTTTGTTGTGTGTAGCACTAGAAGAACCAATTGCTAGAATGTATCCAAACAAATAAGCCTTGCTTGAACCCTATAACTAAGAAGGTTTTTTAAAAGTATGTTCAGCAGTACAACAGTTGCATCATCTAACCCTCTATTAGGACTGTCCAAAGCCTTTTTGCTGCTCAGGCTCTAATACAACCAGAGCAACAATGACATGGTTTTGATCAAACAATTGTCCTCTATTGAAATGGCGCAGTCCAACTCCAGACCTCACTTGTTGCTGTCTCTCTCCATCTATTCTGGGTGAGCTTGAGCTTTCAAGCAAGAAAGAAAGGGGGGGGGGAGGAAATGTCCATCTCCAGATGTGCAAAGCAGAGAAACATACTCCAAATTGCTTGCAGCTGTAATTGCACCAAAAGGTGATTCTACATTGGATTGACCCAGTGGGGGGTTGAATACAAATGAACACCAACTTTTTCCTTTGAGTTTTTTTGTTGTTTTTTTTTGCGAAAAATCTTGAAAACCCTGCATAGTTTTGCTTCCATTTGATAATTATGCACTAATTTTGTTTTGGTCTATTAAATAAAACATGGAAAGGTTCAAGTAGAACAACGCTTTGGCAAAGCACTACATGCTCAGTGTAATGGCAGATATTGAATGCACGGTTGCATCTCTGTTTTTAAATCCAAGTTAAAGTGTAACTACCAGGATTTCCTGTCGCAACCGTCTGTAGCCCGAGTCATGGCTTATGTATCATCAAAGGCAAAGGTGCAAAAACATCCCAGTGAAGTCACTGCATGCAGCTGCACTGAGGTTCCCAAAGGGGTCTGACAGGTAGTGGTGGTTTTCTCATTTCTGCTTTGTTATTGTTGACGGAGCACAGGCTTTGAGCCAAAGCACGAGAGGTCCGACTAAACACGTAGGTATGCTCGCAATGCTTCAGCTGCCTGTGAGGTTCATACGAGTAATTATGCACACCAGCTAGCTGAGGCCGTAGAACATGACAAGGTAGCGCCTTCATCAACTGTGACTCCCCACGGACTTCTCTATAGACGAGACAGACCGAAGCAATCACTTAAATTGCTGGGGTAAAACAGCAATGATTAGTCCAAAATGGAGCACAAGCTGCAGTCAGACAGGTCACACTTGTTAGGGCTCCTTGCCAGACCCACATCTGTAAGCAGGGCTTATATCTTGTTTCTTTCTGTCTTTATCGGCCTCTGTTGAGGCTGACGGGGATTTATCCCTGACTAGAACTAATCACCCGTCTCAGAACTGCCGTGTCCCACGGTAGTGCCTACCAAGCCCTTGGGAGATTTGTTGTCTTGGCAGCTTCACCGTCCTTTCTTGCTGGAGTGGAGGTGGAGGGGACTCTCAGTTCCTGGCAGAGGTAATCTGTGGAGAGAGGGGCGTGGGGCATCACTGCCAGCACTCACAGCCCGGTGCCAAAAGAAGAGCTCTTAAGAAAAGATCCAACCACCGACGGAGATTATGAGACTTTCAAAGAAATGTGATGATGATAGTTGCTGAAACGGCTTCTTTGTTTAATTAACCATCGTTGCGCCTGGAAAGTCACTCTGGAAACTTTTGAGGGGGAAACATTAATTCGTAAAGATGTAGAATAACACAAGGAAAGATGTGTTTGGAGAAGAGCTTTGACCTCTGCGGTGGCTCATGGTTTGCATGTTGTTGTTTCTTTTTGCCCACAGTGAGAGTCCCTACAGCGAGCATGGGGCACTGGAAGAGGTGGACAATGAGGGAGGGACAGAGACGCACACCAGTGAGGACGGTGGGTGACAATAAAATCCATTATTTGTGCATAAGCAAAATAGTCTGCCAAAGTCTGTCTTTATATAGTGTTGTCTTCTTTAAAAATCATAATCCATTGAACACAGTAATTCCACTTGATGAGTCTTGTATTGTGCCACACAAATTTACATGAAAAAGAGAAAAGAGTATGATTTTAGCGAGCTGTATGTTCATATCCTTAGTCCAGATCTTTCCTCCCTGTTGTGGTATTTTCAGGGTTAACCTCAGCTCTCGTGAGCTCTTGCTGGTTAATCCTCCCTTTCAGGCCCGTTAAATACATTAACCTTGAATGGCCAGAGTACTGGGCTCAGAGTGATGGACAGCTATTTATATTGTAATTTTTCTGCTGCTTCTGTGGGACCACAGGACATCTCCACATTCCTACGTTATAAAACCCATAGTGGTCTGGATCCTCTTGACTCTTTGACGTTCCTTAAGGGTCTCTTTCAGGATAGATGCTAATTTGTCAAATGCATTGTGTGCAAAAACTGTCAGCTGTTCAAAATACACATTCTGTTTTTTTTGTGTTTTTTTTATAATTTTATTACATTTATTTCAAAAAGTCAAATGTGAAACGAGACCACAGTATGAAGGGTCTTGTTGGATTTTTTATGAAGTCTTTTACAGGTTATTCCACTCAACTGCAGAGCTATTCTAAGAACACAAGAACCTGAGAGATATTTAACCAGAAGAGATTTATTTAAGGAAACCATGCTGGAGCGTCTAAATGAAAAATAGAGCGAGTCTCTTCTTTCTCTGCACCAGAGAAAATAGAATATTATCTTCATGGAGGACTTTGCTTTTCTGCCTTTGCTTTTCAGATGTTTAACATGTAACTAGAAGCCAAGAACGAGGAAATGTAGAAAAAAAAACGGGACTTTGAGGAGAAAAAAACTGAACAAATCGCAAATCGCAGAAAGGAAAAGGCAGAGAAAATGTTATACAACATACACACATCTTGATACCATCAATTTATGTTCAAAGTTCCCTAAAGACCTGAAAGTCCCTGCAGTGTTTACATTAATGTACAGCATTGATCCTACTCCTGTTTTTGCTAAGAAGGTCCTGAGTTATAGTTCATTAATTCCTTTGACTCCTTATCTGCATTCAATGGGAAACAGACCTCCTGAAGGTATGCTTTCTGTTTTTAACATGTTGAATTAAAGCCATCAGTCACAACGCTGACTGAACGTCTTTTCTTTCTCCTTTTAAAATTTGTAGATAAGGTGATGAGAATATTTTTCGAAACAATCAGTGCACTTCAAAGAGCAAGTGAAACAGTTGTCACCGCTGCATTTCTGTGCAATTTTTTAGAGGCGGACCATTTATTCACTGTACAGCATGTGGGTTGTTTTTATAGTTATACTCACTCTGCCAAGTGGATGAATAATTTCAGGCCTAACTGTATTAGAATTGAATCAGTCATGGTCACAATATCTACGTTTCCAATGTAGAAATTGCAAGGACTGCTTGGTATTTGGTAGGATATTAAATGTAATGTTAATTCTACATTCTAGTGCTCTATCTGGCTAAACAGATGGACTTTTATTCAATGACCTCATCTAATGTATATTTTAAGTGGCTGAGATAAAAAGCCTTGTAAAGAGCGGTTGGGAGAAATTAAAGTTTAGGTGTTTTTATTTTGTTGTACATAACGTATAATAAAAATATTCGAGAATAAATCCTTAAATAAAATAAAATATACATTGGACATTTATAACCAGCTTTAAATAAGTTCTTTGCACTCTAGCTGGACAGGTATGAGAGCTTTTGATGATCATCTTTGTGACATAATACCGTCCCACGTTACATCCTCCAAAATATCCTGCTGTATTTCTCTTTCTCAGAACAATATCTGCGGTAATGACTAGACTTTGTGACACTTTTTCTCAGACCTGACTGTCTAAAAGTTGTTGTACATTGAGAGTCAGCAGAGCAAAGTTTAATGTTAGCAATAAATCTGAGGCTGTGTTTCTTATCTGCGTGGAAAAACATTTGAACAAACCGTATCAGTTCAGTATATATTAAACTTTTTATATTATTTAAAATGATAATTAAAAAAAAGAATAGCAAACGTCTCTTGATATTTGTTATGGCATAAAATATAACACTTAAATTGATACACATAGACCTTATACCCAGTACATTAATAAATGTTTTTTTTTTCTGTTGAGCTTTTTTGTTATTTCCTTTAAGGCCTTTAAGCTTCAGGTCTCAAAGTTTTAAACATTTAACTTTCCCTTCTGATATGCATTATCAAACTACAAAAACAAAGATGAGGGATTGAGGAGGTTTACCGGGAGGATTTTTGTAAAGCGTAGCCAAACTTGGGCTTCACATAATCTGGTGGCACAACAAGGACCAACGCCAGCTGCCAATTTTTTTCTTGAACCTTAGTTTCCTGAACTCTCATTTACCTTGGCTGATTTCCACCATGAAGTCTAGAACAACTATTCTGACCATACCCTATAACTTATATAGTGTCACTACAAATATTAACATAAATAAATGTTGCAACTTAAAGGTTTGTCCCTTTTTTTCCTAAATTAAAAAATTAAATTAAAGTCTCTACATATAACTTTATGGCCATTTTCTTGAGATTGCCTCTTTCTCTCATTAACTTGGATTCCCTCCGGTAGATTTTTTTTTACCGGGTCAGTCAACAAACAAACAGTAAAGTTATGAGCAATGACATCAATTTTCTGCACGGGTTTAGAATTGTAGTCTGCCTGTAGTTTTAGCGGAGATGGTGTACAAAGCCGTTTGGTCCAAATAGTGATTTAACATTACCAGACGCCTCACTTGGCTCAGCATTTCTCTTTTCACAGTTTGCAACACAGGAAATTTCTGGTAAGCTTTATAGCCTCGTACGTCATGGGTAAAGATTAGCGATTGGGTAAAATTTAAAACCTCATCAGAGTCCACGCCTCCAGGAAGCAATCATTGCTCAATAGACAAGAGTCCAGATCCTCTGTATGAAGCAAAGCGTAGAACTGGTTGCTATAATTTCAATACAGACCAAAATCTCTGGTTTTTTACCAGATTACTAATTAACCCAACAAACTTTAAAACTACAACATTAAGATTGTTGGTTTTACACTAAAAATGATGAACACAAGCTTTAAAATAAACAAACTAAATTGCTGCCTGTGTGGCAAACGATTAACCCGATGTGACAAAGTGTAAATGTTTCATGTGACATGACTTTCACCAAGGGAATTTTTCAGAATGACACCTCTGGGTCGCCGTCATTGCATCGATGTTCTATTTGCCGGTAAAAATCATTGCAAGGTCAGGGATGAACTAACTGGCACATTGATTATACATCACTTTGCAGAAATACATTAGGATGTCCTTGTTGTCTGCTGCCCCCACAGGCTTACAGTTCAGATTGGATTACATGTGTTAATGAAAATTTATGTTTCTGAACAGAGCAGATCATCCTTTTTTTTTTTTCTCATGAAGTGAGGTTAAGTTTTCCACCTCATCATCTTTCCCACTTCTCTGTTTACAGCAGGATGCCACTACACAGAACTACTAAGGGTTCAAAATTATTATTTTTTTATGTATTATGAATATATTTGAACCTTGTTCTGTTCATAAACGCATCTCACTTACAGCTTGTGCTGCCCTGTTTCTATCATACGAACAATGCAGCAGAGCAAGACGCAGAGACAGCGCTCCACTGGTTTGTGGAAGATATCTGACAATCCTCCGACCGTCAACAGTCTCAGCTGTGTGGATATTTATCTAAAGAGAAGAGAATTCAGCATCAGTGAAAGGGCCCCTGACCACACTGACAATTGAGTTTTCCACTTTGAGTTTCAGCCACGTCACTGCAGCGCAAAAAAAAAAAAAAAAAAAAAAAAAAATTTTAAATAATATATTGCCATTAAGTTTGGGGGGGAGAAAAAACAGAAAAG
>NW_015113969.1:118092-142057 GCF_001443285.1 Poecilia latipinna | reverse complement strand
TCCCTTTTGGTTTGAACCCCCCCCCCGGGAGCAAAAAAAAAAAAAAAAAAAAAAAAAAAAATCTTGCATTAATATCTGTGCATCAGATTAGGATGGAAGTGAACACTGAAAGGAGTGACACATGAGGAGTGTGGCGGAGAGGGGAAGTCTCTTTGTGGATCATGCCGCCTGCTGTCAGCTTTATTAACAGCTTTGTCCGCTGTGGTGCAGCCCAATTAATTCAGACAGTAAATTCTGACTTGTCACTTTTTACTGGAGCCACATCACGTCCGTCTTGTCAATACTGGCAATCCGCTCGTGCAAGGACGGTGTGGAAGTTAAAGGTTAAAAGGAAAGAAGCTGAATATTAACAAGTGAGATTGAAAAGGGGAAAAGCCACTGTCATATTTTACATTTTTCACCCAGAAGCTAATCTGGAAATTCCACTCAAGTGTGTAGAAAAAGACATATCATAATGGCATCTTACAAGTGAGTCAAGTTTAAGCCATTTACTCTGTTCTCTTTCTCCCAGTGTATATATAGATGGAATCTGTGTTAGGTTGAGGCTTTTTCTTTCCAGGGACCCCCTGTCTGACATGAAGTGAGAGAGTGCTGCGAGGAGAGCAGAGGTAGGAGTGCGGGAGAAATAAAGTTGCTATTTTTAGATGCGTGTTGCCGGAGTGCTTGCATAGGGGCTCAGAGGAGGGAACCTTTGAATACAAAACACTACTGAAGACACTAACGTTAGAGCTTAACGTTAAGAGTTTGCAGGTGAAGTCTAAGATGGTAACAAATGTAGTGGTTAGTACTGTCCAGAAATAAATCTTTTATTTTATTCAGCTGAACCAGAGCTGTGCTTCTGCAGTAAATGAGCAGTTATGAACCTGGTTTAATGACCCATCCTGTGTCTGACATGCCCCTTAGTCATATAGATCTCCACACAAAACTTTCTATATATATCCTGCTAAAGTGCCTCTGGGTCTTTTGGTGTTGTGGTCCAGTGGAGTTGGGTTACTATTGACTACAGCTGAAATAACCAACCAGATCAGCACACTTGAACACAGTGTGCTAGAACTGTGTATTAGCATTTAACCAAATGTACTTTGAATTTTGTTGTCTGCAGCAAAACACACGTATCAATCTCCGCAAATGTCCACACAGAGGATTTTGGCCATCTCTCCAAGATGTATGCCACGTCTGAGATGCCTGACCCGTGTAATCCTCTTCCTGTTGACAGAGGGCGAGCCGATTGAGGCCATTGCCAAGTTCGACTACGTTGGGCGCTCCTCTCGGGAGTTATCCTTCAAGAAGGGCGCCTCTCTGCTGCTTTACCAACGAGCGTCTGAAGACTGGTGGGAGGGACGACACAACGGGATTGACGGCCTGGTACCACACCAGTACATCGTAGTTCAGGATATGTAAGTGACTTAAATCAACTTATTTAGGATGATTGTATGAAATGTGTGCACACATACACTCACCAGAACGCCTGTTGTATTACTAGTTATGAAACTATTCCTTAAATGACCACTTGTTGCAACTAAGGTATGTGAAATATCTTTTCTGAATGGACAACAGGTCAAATATTGAAGCAGGTGGGCTGCAGGAGCAAAAGACCACACCTGGATACCTATTCTGAAAGCTGAGAACAGGAAACTGAGTCAACAGTTTGCATAGGCTCACAAAAGTAGACAATTACAAATTGGAAAAGCATTGACTGATTCTCTACATCAGTTGTTTGGCTGTAGGGTCAGAATTTGGCATAAACAACATGAAAGCGTGGACCCATCCTGCCTTGTCTCAACAATTCAGCTTGTCATTGGTGATGTAACAGTTGGGCCTGTTGTTGCTGACCATTCCCTTTTCCTTATGTTCTGTTCCCATCTTCTACTGCAGCAGGGTAATGCAACATCACAAATCATCTATATTAATAAGCTGACTGAACACCACTCTGTAAACTCGTTAGCTATTGCATGTGATTGTAGGTTAAAAAAAAAAAAAAAAACCCTGTTCATTAAATTTGCAACATAGTACCCAACAGTTATTGCATTCCAAATATCTCTTTGCAATATTAATATTACAATATGGTGATATATCTATGATATATCATGCGGTCCTGAAAAACTTTTGGTGTTTCAACACATTAGTACACGCATTTGAATTTTAAACATCTATTGTAAATATAACAATTCATAGTGTTTAGTGTATTTCTATTTCTGCTGTTGGGGCAACTGTGTATCTCATACTAGAGGGGAATGAATCTACAACTGTGGGTTAAATACCGCACTTGTCCCTGTTGACTTTGCTCCTTGAGCGATCCCGAGCCATCAGTTACTGAAGGGTCACGCGCAGAGGACCTTCAGCCTCATTTGTCTTGCCCGCTGCTCTCATAGCCGCTCAGCTGTGGAGTGTTCTCCATCTCCAGGGCTCTTTACCAGCCCTGCCGTCACTGTGTCAAACTCCCAACACTAACAAGCATACACTCTTCCTCTGCAAGTGTTGGCGCCTAATGGACCGGATTCAATGTCTCGTTAGGACTGGAACAAAATCACTGCAATCACTTAGTGGCTGGTCGACAAAATGGCCATTTAATATTTCTTCTTGCTGCCTCCTCTTCTCTTCCTTGCCCTGGTACAATCCCGTCCACATGAATCTTATCAATAATTCACAAGCAGGGACACTGCGGATGGGGTGTCTTCTTACTTGATGAATACAAAGGGAAATTTGGAGCTGTACAAGTTGACCTAAAATGTAGTAACAACCTGAGCTCTTAAGAAGTGTGTGAAAGCATTTATAGTCACTTCTTCTGCAAATTAGCGACTGCTTAACACATCTTTTTATAACGTCTTCATTTCTACCTGTAAGGGTCATTAAAGCATTTATTCACTTGTTCTTTGGGCGACTGTCTGATGCACATCATAAGAGGCAGCAGTGCAGCTCAGTAGGTCTGATTATTGCCACCTGACAGGCACCAACTGTATCTATTATCCAGGCTCATACCTCACTGAATCCCATCCAGCTGTGCTTGTACGTATGTGTGTGTGAGAAGATGTCAGCATTGCAGAGCATCACCAGAATACTGAAAGGCTAAGCACCATGACTCATATGACTCTCAGGACCTTGAACGCAGCGGAGGGATGCTGACTCGCAGGAAAAACGATATCAAACGCTGTTATTGAGGAACTGCAAATTCGAAAGACCGACTGATTTGCTGATTTTATCCCCCCCACACACACACACCTCCCCTGAGCTACTCCTTTTTGGGTCTGTCTGTCACTTCTTTCTGCTTTTTCCATGTCTCAACGTCATAATGTCTCTGCTTCTCAGTGACGACAACTTCTCTGACAGCCTGAGTCAGAAGGCTGACAGCGAGGCCAGCAGTGGCCATGCAGGAGAAGATAAATGTTCAGGAAAGGACATCAGCTCACCCACCGATACCAGGATCTCTGAGGCCTACATCGCCAGGTACGCTGTTGGGGTAGATTTTAAACGTTTGCCACAATTAAAAACCACATCAGTGCAAATTGTAAAATCAACCAAATTTTCTTCAGAGGTAGTATATCACCTACAGTTTTCCGTGACTTATGTTCTGTGTATGGTAACGGCAAATATGTTTGAGTCTTATGTGAAAATGCTGCATGGATTTCAGAAAACATTTGCTACTACCACCAAAGGTGATTCCCAGACTGACAGATTTTAATCCCAGTCCTACCAGTTAGATTCAAGGTGAGGTGAAGACTCTAGCAACACTTGAAACAAGTTTATTTGGTCTGCAAATGGGCGTTATTAGCAGACCAACACGTTTTGGCTTGTTGCCTTAATCGAGATCGTTACAAATCACCCAACAGTTTGTCTTTTATTTAGTCGTACCAGACACTTTCTTCACCTCTGGTAGCATCTTCATCCCTACACTAGAGGGAAGAATTAAGAAAAAATAATCCAATCACTTAGGAGACAGAAACCAAGAAGCAGTTCTGCGATACAAGCAAAATATGACATTTACCCTCTTAGCAAGTGTTCAATATGCACACCAACCAATGTGGAATAATTTGAACAGTGACTTGTACAGATTAGTTACATTTCATTGTCATCCTCAGTTTGCTCCAGCTTTTGCTTCCGCATCTTCATTGGGTCATGGAGTCAGACGTGTAAACCTGAACAGCTTGCAGATCAGATGCAGCTAAAAGGCTTTAGCGTCTTAGCTGAAATGTGTCAAAAGTCGCTCATTTGCTTTAGTTTATTAATGCAAGCTAATCGACTTGATTCTTGTGCCTCTTGTGATCTCATCAACTTAAATACACGCAAAGCAGATTAAGTATATATTTTTATTTTATTCAGTTTCAAAATTCATTGTGTATTTTGTAAAATCCTTCAGTGAGAATCCATGCTTCATTAGTCAGCTGTGATCTTTATTGTCAGCGTACAGTTGGTAAAAATATGGCAGAAAAATATCTTTAAAGTATAACGCTGCTTACTGGGCCCACAGTTTCACACATAAGTGTGACTAAAATTTGTAATTAAAAATAAAAAAAGATACACCAACCAAGAGTCTGTCAACAAATGTTTATATCTTATTGGATTAGAAAGTGTTGGCGAGAATGCACCTGATCCTCCTTGTGTCATTGCTTATCCACATCTGACCTCCCTAAGCCTAATCACAGTGAACTCAACTTGACCCATGGCTTTTTTCCTAACCAACCCTGTCCAGACGGTTCCTCTTAGATTGCAGGAGTAATTGCAAATCATTTCATTCATTCACCCGGAGGAATCTCCCCCAAAAGTGAAAATGACACGCGTACATATCCAATCACACCTCAAGTCTCTTTTTGGCTGTGTTTCGTGGTCGGTTGCCAGCATTTAGTCTTCCTTTCTCTCCCCCCCCTCGTTTGGTGCGTATCTGCGGCTGGATTCAGTGACCTTGAAGTGTCTGACTAGTTCCTGCTTTTTCCGAATACATGAACAACTGCTATTTTATTCTCAGCTGTACTCACTCCCTCTTCCTCACTGTTGAAATGTTGATGATTCATGCTGCCAATATTTGCAGCCCTGCAGCTGCTGGTGTGCAGTTAAAGGATATAACGGAATAAGTCATCCTTTTAGCTTCAGTGTTCCTGTCTATGGTCTCGTCTGCAACACCCTTCCTGTCACTTTGGTGATAGCCATATCTTTCCATTCCTCTTGTCACCCCCCTTCCTCGCTTTCCAGTAAGTCCTTAAATTTTGAATTCATTTAGAGAATTTCCTTTCCCAACAGCTCACCTCTCTGATGGACCTCTCAAAGGTCCTATTGATGGAGAAGAGGTCAAAATTATGTGACCAGAGCGATCTGTCAGTTTATCGATTTGATGAAAGACTTGTAGATTGTTTTGTGATCTTAATCTCTTTACTACCAAAAGCAACAATGGGCAGTATGTGAGCTGTCAGTTTGAAGACAGCTTGTAAAATAAGTGTACACTTTGTCCCAGTAGAAGACTATTTATATGAATGTCCACTGCTCCACCTGCTGTTTCTGACTTGTTCCTACACTTGTTTACTCTAAAAAGAATCCTTACTGCAGTCAGAAAAAAGATGGGCCACGAAAGCCATATTAATTTGGCACTTTTAATGGTTTATTTAAACAGTTTTTTATAACACTGATTGTCTTCAATAATGATTGGACGCGGTGGTTTTGATTTATTGCAAATGTTATTTCATTAAAGCACCGATTTTGTATAATTGCAAGTTGCAGGGGAAAAAAAGATGCTCTTTGTTGCAATAAACATTCAGAGAAATTCTTGATGGATTTTACCTTCTTATTTGAAATGGGAGGGGTAATTTTAATTGGTTCTTTTTTGGCATGAATCCTGCTTTTAAGCATAGTCCATACATTTCCAAAAGGTTTGACATCAGGGACATTTCAGAAGCTTTAAGCTCCTTTATCCACTCCAGAACCCTTTTTCTGATTTTTGTTCTGTTGAAACACCCAACTACGTCCATTTCACTGAAATGCTCCCCTGGAGATGACGGTAAATCGGTTATAACAACCCAGAATCCACTAAAGGCTAAAATCTAGCATGGACTGCAAACTGCTGGTTTGTCAGTATCACTGTTCACTGTGGAAGCCAGTTTAGGATCAACAGGGCAATAGCGAGCACTGACAAAGAAAGAAGTTCATGCTCCAAAATTGACACTTCATAGCCTGACTGAAATTTCCAGATACCAACTGAGAGAAGCCAAAAGCTTTCTGGCGAAATGATTAGTCGAGAACAGATGGAGCTATCTGGCAATAATGGGAAGGAGTATGTTAGGAAGAGTCAGAGGGAAACTTTCAAGCCTAAGTAGAATCTAGCAGCTATAAATCATGTCAGTATGCGCAGGGTTTGTACAGGTGTTTTGTTTCTGAAATGGCCTTGACCTCAACCTTGTTGTAAATGTGTGGACTATGTTAAAAGCAGCATGTATGCCAAGACACCAAGCAAATTAATATGACTACCATATTTTAGATCAGAAGCTTTTTGGTAAAGTGTGGGTTCTCTGCACAGTTTGCAGAGGGACATTTTTTTTTTTTTTTTTCAAATGTTAGCTGGGGTATGCAGCCTTTTTGTTTTGGAGGGGATCCACACAGGTTTTATTTGAACCCTAAAAAAAAAAAGAAGTGTTTCAAATAAATTATAAAAATCTCAAAATTAAGTGGAAATACATTCTGATATATCTACAAACTACATCTC
Source organism: Poecilia latipinna (assembly GCF_001443285.1). Lineage (NCBI taxonomy): Eukaryota > Metazoa > Chordata > Actinopteri > Cyprinodontiformes > Poeciliidae > Poecilia > Poecilia latipinna. The sequence continues at coordinate 135,372 of NW_015113969.1, read as the reverse complement.
TTCTTGATTTGACATAAGACTTCTCAAATCATGTCTATAAATTATGCAATTTTGCAAACCTATTGCCAAACTTTTGCTTTCCAGAGTTCAAATCGTCCTTCTCAAAACCCTGGTGTCCTTTACTTCCATCCTTATTATTGCTTCTTGTGTAGCAGAGTTGATAGGTATTTTTCTTGAACCTTCATAAAAGAACCACAGACAACGTATATGAATTTTATGGCCAAGCTTTTGCAAAAGGAGAAAACTCAGCAAACTGCTCCTCCAAGCCGTTCACTGAGCGTTCTAAAGACCCTTGGTTACAGCTCGTCTTTTATTATCAAGCAAAAAGAGGGAGGATAGGGAAGAAAGACGGCAGAGACAAAATATTACTGCACACAGGCAGTTTCTAAGGTAGGGAGTATTCCGGTTGATAAGGAGGCACCTGTGGAAACATAATTTAAGGTCTGGGAAATACACATTTAACTTTCACATGAAGACAAACAAGCAGACGGGGCGTCCAGGTCAGTTTATACACACAGAAGGAAGAGAACACTTTAATAATCTATAGACTGAATGTTGATTAACTATTGATTAACATCAGACTGAATATGAACTAAAGTAATAAAATGATAATACCAAAAAATCTCTAACAAGAGTGATGAAGCTGCTTCTAAATCCTAATGATTATGGCTCAGACAGCGCTCGTTAGGCAGATGTAAACCCTCAAATTGAAGCTATTTGTCTTGGAGAAGTGATTAGCGGCTGAGTAATTCACCTCTTGTTCATCACGGGGGACAAATTAAAATTATTGATCCTACATACGCCAGTTTCCAGATATCATTGATCTAATATTTTCATTCGTGGCCTTTTCAGGGAATACAGTACTAACTGCTAAAGTCTGTATGATAATATTAACAGTTTTAAAATAGGAACGTAGTTTCAGTTTTTAATGTCTCCTGCGGTTGCATCAAATTAAACATAACGGCTACTACTGAATATTTCTCTGTTACAGGTTGTTAAAAAAATGGCGAGCCAACTTCAACACTCGGTTGAATGTGTTGCAATTTCTGCCTTTTATGAGGCATTTCAAACGTCTCCAGGGAGAAGATGTAAAATTGTTGCCACCTCATACATTGTAGCGGGAGTGAAAAGGAACATGCCCAGCTTTCTGTATTACAAATACAAGCCTGTTGGAATAAGTGTTGTTTTGAGTAAGCTGGTCCAGGTTCAGACAGAGGACAGACGTACTGCTTCAGCAGCTGCAGCTTCTTCCACGGAGCGTGTCTTAGTGCTCTGATGAGCCCCAGACGTCGCTCCTCTGGCTAACATCCAGACCCGCTCTGCCCCCTTGGTGAAACAACTTTAATAGAGAACAGAGGGGAGTACTACAAAGTGAGATTAATGGGTCAGAGAGATTCCCTAAACCTTAAGCAAAACATTTAAATGTTTCAAGGCGAGGTCACTGGATGAAGTAACAGAGGGGATGAATTTAAAGTTTTTATTTTGACAATGTCACATTTAATGTCAAACAAAACGCCACAATTAAACATGTCGATTTGTTTCCTTTCCGTCTCACGCTTCTACCCACGTAGGCATAGAAAAAGGTCGGACCCACCAACTCGCCGGCCCCCGGCCCGCCCCAGCAACGTCCACTGCATGCTGCATTCGTCCCAGCAGGGCCACGGAGGGACCCCGGAGATGGGCTCCCCGGTTCTGGGCCACTTCAGCCCCCGGGACATGCTGAGAAGCCACAACCACATGCCGATGGACAGCCCAGAGCGGCGGCGGCGCACCGGCCACGGCAGCCTGACCAACATCAGCCGCCACGAGTCCCTGAAGAAGATGGAGAGCCCGCCGATCCGTCGTTCCACCTCTTCAGGCCAGTACACGGGCTTTACTGACAGCCATCACCACCACAGCGGCAAGCCCCTGGACCCGGAGACCATCGCACAGGTCAGCGCGGGACGAGCGGCGACCAGACCGCAGCTCCCTCCACCATCAAAGCCCTGCCCCGCCCTGTAAAAACATAGTCAGTCCCTGTCTTCTGCTTCCTCTGGCTGCTTCTGTGTCTGTGTGCTATGAACACGCAAACTATTAGCTTCACAGGCAGACAGCAGGGGGCACAGCTTGGCATCGGGACTCCTTCGGTAGAAGTTTGTGTCGCAATAATGAAAATCATCACAATCGCTTAGAATATCCATTTCAACTCAGTAGTTGAGTTGTTCAGTTTGTGTATTTGACTATATTCATAAGTATGAATATAGCGGCAGATATATTAAAGTTCAGAGACCATTCCTGAGGTCACAAAGAGCTTTTGTGATTGTGCTAGGCTGTCTGCCTGCCTACTGTGAAAATGCTCAGATGATTCTTTCATCATCTCTGCATCTCTTTCCTTGTAGAAAGTCAGCATGCATGATATTTCCTCTAGCTCTATGCATGCATAGTAGAAAACGTTCACTGTGTTCTCATTATTTCTTTAGAAACTTTTCCTTTTCAGCTGTGTTAACACTTGTAGCTTACAATAGTTAAATCCATTCCCATGTACAATATTGAAAAAAAAAATGAAAAGCTAAAAGAAAATACATGAGCCTAAAGCAGGAGAAAGTCAGGAGAACTGGCTAGCAGTAGCTTGGAGGTCTAATAAACTAGCACCTTCCCCATGGATTCCACTAAAATATTATGACTTCTAGTGGAAAGTCATAATCTAATTTACCATATTTTCAAGATGTTTAGGTTTTCTTGCTCTAACATTTGGTAAGATTCGGCCTTCAAAATACATTTTTGTTCATATGCATGCAGTTGTCTTGATCATATTTTGCCTATGAACACTGTAACTTTCTCCTTTGTAAGTTAGAATGATCCTACAGATAGCTTTTAGGTTTTGATGTATAGACTCTGTTTCTCTTCTGGTTCTCTCCAAAGTCCTCACCTCTCTTCCACTCTTTGTGCTTTGCAGGACATAGAGGAAACGATGAACACTGCCCTTAACGAGCTGCGCGAGCTGGAGCGGCAGAGCTCAGCTAAGCACGCCCCTGACGTTGTGCTGGACACCCTGGAGCAGCGGCAGACCGCCGGCAGCGGCGGCGGTGGCCCCACTATGGCAAGTTCAAACGAGTCCCTGAGCCCTATCCACGGCGTCATGCTGAGGTCGACGGCGAACACCGAGCCACCAATCCGCCGCAGCACCAGCTCCTCCAGCGAGGCCATGAGCACCTTCAAGCCCATGGTGGCGCCACGCATGGGGGTGCAGCTGAAACCTCCTGCTCTGAGGCCCAAACCTATGGTCATGCCTAAGTCCAATCAGGCCCCGCAGCCCCCTGCTGGGGCTGCTCAGGACCCTCTAGATAAATCCTGTACCATGTAAGCTCTGGGAAAAAATAAACAACAACAACAAAAAAAAGAACAAGAGATGGAAAGCAAAACTCTCAGCCCATTCCTGGGAGTCTCTGTCTGAACTTCCACCTGTGTCGTCAATGCACGGAAAAGAAGAGGACGAGATCCAAGAGATCTTTGTAACCTTTCCAATTATAAGATGTAGTTGCAATGTAGACTTGTTATCCGAGCAAATCGTTTGCGTCAGCAACATGCGGTTTTATTTTAATATGCTTAGGTTACCAACTACCTTACAGTATAAGGTTTTTAAAAACGAATTTGAACAACAAATCACAACATCTTCCTTGAGATTTTAGATTTAGTTTCGTTTACAAGTGATAAAGAACTAAAGCAAGTTACTTGTAGAGAAGCCTGAAGAGAGAACTGCAGTGACCACAGCGGCTAAAACGAGAGGATTATTTCTGGGAGTGCCCTTGAAGCCGTGAATCCCACCAACGTTCTTACAGACTTAACTGGAAATGTAACTGATTTTAACATTCTGATGTTAAAATGTGCTGGACAATAAACTGCTTAAAAGGTTGCCAATCCTGTGGCTCCGCAACTTATTTATTAACGGTACTCTGTTAATAAATGAAAAGTACTGAAGCTTGTACCCTTCCTTTCGGTAGCATGTAAACCGCAGCTTTTTTTCATTTTATTTTCTGCAAGGTGTATGATCAGTCGTCTTACGCGGAGGTGTAGATTACGCCTCTTTTCTGGGCTCACTCAGATTGATGAAATTTTGTTGTATCAAAACAAGAAGAAAGGTGGAAGAACTGGATAAAACCACTACTTTGTTGTGAACCTGTGTGCTTCGATTTCTGCGTCTATACCTAAAACTGTAAGTATGCCTTTGTTTATGTGTCAGCCATGAGTGTGAACGATGACTTCAGACAGTGCGGACCACATGTCATAGCCTTCTGTATGCCTTGGCTTTATCTACCCAAAGACTTGTGTATAGGTGAAAGCATGGATGTTGAACCTCCACATTCACTGATGCGTTTAGACTTAAGGCAGCATCTTTGCCCGAGTTTCTGCCGGTAGCCATGGACCTTATGACTGTTAGTGTGAAAGCCTCGTCATACAGCCGCCCTCCTCGTCCTGCTTCTGTCTGTGAGGGAGGCTAACAGTTTGAGCCTTACAGTCTGTTCTGTTCAGGTGAGCATGTTGCCTATTGTTTTTTTTTTTTGTTGTTGTTGTTGTTGTTGTGGCTACTTCTCTTGGACTGGTATTATTACTTCTGTGCGGATTTATGATTTCAACTAAATGACATGGGGAAAAAAAACTAAAAGACTGCACATTGCCCTGCTCCGGAACAATAATTTCAAGATGGAAATTTGTTTGTGCCAGACTCTGTAATATAGAAACAATCGCTGGATCCACGTCATTTGTATATTATTATACATGGATCTGGTTTGCAAGAATAGGAAATGCTCTCTAATAGCAAGTTTACACCATCTTTGACTTGACTAAAAAAAACGTGTGAATGGATCAAAAGTTAATTTCTGAATTAATAATTTCATTATTTTTATAATCGTTTGTGATTTCTGTTTGATTTTGGAGGGTTAAAATCACTCTGAGCCCATGTTGCAGAAGACGTTGGCATCAGTATGAAGCCAGTTGTCGGTGTTTTTTTTTTTTTTTTTTCTGGTCACAATGTAACATGATCAGCAGCAGGACTCCGTTAAGCTGTCTGTGAACTTTAAACTAGTTTGTTCTGTACATCAGTAGTATGTACTTGTGAAAAGTGCCTTTGAAAATGTTTAAGTGGAACTTCAGACATTCTGTCCTGTTGCGTTTTCAACTTAGATGCTGTGGTTTTCAGTAAAATGCAGTGTAGCAAGTAGAAATGCATTAAGACTTAGTTTCCCAAACGGCTCTATGGCAGATATAATATTAACCGGCTTACACATTGTGACATTGCACTTTTATGTATATACCTGTAAATATGGCATGTAACATCACAACATCTAAAGTTCTTTCAATGGAGGATTTTTTTTTTTAATAAAGAAAATAGTTTGTCGAATCTGAGGTGGATTTTTCTTTATTTACTTTTATTTTAAAGAGTTTCAGTGCATTTACAGGACATCGCTTAGGGAGTTTTTGCACAGGTGAGACACAAACATCAAGACGTACAAAAATAAAAGGTGTTTGTCACACATGGTTTTAATTCAATAAAGATATCTGCCAAGATTTAACAAAACATTTGTTAAATGTGATGGTACATTTAGCAAAACTTGCAGGCATCACATCACCCTGCAGACACTCGCGCCATCGTTTCCAGAAGCCTGAATAATTTCTTCTATCCCTTAAGAGTTACTACAGCGAAAGCTTTTATATATTTTTTTAAATAAAGTAGATAATGTGAATGTATCCATGTACTCCTCAGTGAAATTGGAAAGGTGGGATAGACCACATGAGATAAACATTTGGCTTCCAATTGACAATCTCGAAAATTTGAACAAAATTCTAAATATAAATTGTACACTTATTTTTTTTTTTTCATGACTGTTCCTTTATGGAAGACTACATTTAAATTTAAAAGAAAAGACACAAAAAGTTACATATTAATACTTACGCTGTTTTTAAGCTACTTATCCTGTCGGGTGAGATTAGCTTTGAAAAAGTATCGTTTTTGTGATTTCTACTGTACATTTACTTCATTGCTATCTAGAAAATCATTTGTCTAAAGTACAGTCTTCTGCTATATGTGGGAGCTTTACTGACATCCGAGGGTTGCCATACCGACTTCCAGCCTCAGCGCTGTTTGAAGGAGTGAGAGTGCCTCTCTGTCTTCTCCATTCTCTACTGTGAGTCTTCAAGGCCATCTAGTAAAAACAAAGACTGTGTTGTGTTGGATACAATAACACAGCAGTTCCCTCCACCCAACCAGCCAGACATGTTTGTGTACTGAAATTAAAATTTTGATTATATTGATTACACGTGGGACAAATCCAGCAGATCATTACTGGGAGTCACGATAAAGCGCCGGGTAGGGCTAAAATATATATTTACCTCAGCAATCCCAACATGTCTCTTCCAATGGTGAATGCTTTGTAGCAGCTTCTTGTGTTTTTCCTTGGCGAAAAAATACTCTGTGATATCAGGAACGTGATAATCTGTAAGCTCTTTGCACAGGAATTGGTTGAGCCCCTCTGCCTTTAAACTCTCCTAAAGGAAGAAAAAAAAAAGTCAAAAAGTATATATTTTTTATACTAATTAACAAAAGAATGGATTTTGTTTAATTTCAAAAGAATCTCAAATTTATCAGAAACAAGTTTGTAAAATTATCAGTAGTTGAAAGCATTTCTTTTTCAACTTCAACTGCTACAAAAATACTTCACTTCATAGTTGCTAGGTTTTACAGTCATATTCTTTAATTTAAATATTATTGAAAAGTTCAAATATTTCAGTAACTCAATTTACTAACTTAATTATGTTATATAGATTAATTAAAATTACATTTTGAGCTTAATGAAAAACATGTCTAATACTTATTCAAGGACTGTTCTTTTGTTTTTTCAAAAGGTACTTTTAGTTTAACAAACGAATCTTATCCAAATGCATAAGCCAGTTTATTGAATATGGCTTCAAGATTTCACTTCTTCAAGTTTGATTATTTTTAACAACCTTCTTCGCACGTTTTATCTCATTCTCAAGTTTTGCAAGAATTTCCTTTCTTTTAGTGATGTCATTGCTCAGCTCTGTGGACTCCAGTGTTAAACTCTGCAGCTTCTCCTGTCCTCAAAAACACAAACAGATGCAGATTTGACAATAAAGGCAAACTTTACTGTTAAAATGTTCTGTTTTACACATAAAGCAAATGGCATCTTTTCACATAAAGTTACCTTGTGTGAACTGAGGAGACGCTGAACCTTAGAACTGTTGTGTTTAAGTTCATTTAGTTTTTTGTCCATTCGGGGTTCATCGTACTCCTGGAAAAATATCTATTGGACAGAAACGCCTAAATTATTTTCCAACAAGCAAAAGTTAGGCAATGATTTAATCAGCTGCTTCTTAAATCTTTTGATGCATAACATGTTCAGAGTTTCTTTACATTTCTCATGTAAATATTTCAGCTTTTTCCAGAATCAAGTTACCAGTTACTTTCGTTCATTTTAAAGTATAAGATTCATGGAAGGGAGGGATGGAAGGGCATCACAAAGAACAGAAAGAAAAAAGGAAGGAAAAACAGGGAGAAAGATAATCACTAGAACAAGCACAGAAGGACAAAACAAAGAAAAGGAGGGATAGACACAGGGAAAGTATGATGCATAGAAAGAAGGTAAGAGCTAAAGAACAACCTTTATTCGAGGGATTCAAGTCTTGGGACATAATTACAACCTTTTCCACTTCTGTTTTAATAAACTCACTTCTTCCTCTACTTCAAATTCTGCTTTTCTCGTCTCTTTTTTCTGTTGGAGCTGCTGCAGGAGCTTCATCACTTGGACTCTCAATGCCTTATTCTTCTGGTGAAACTTTTCCAGCTGGGTGACCTGTTATAATTCATTTTAGTAGTTACAAGAACATGATTAATGAAGCAGGATAGGGATAGATATTTGAGAAAATAAGGATAAAAAAAAATTTAATGAAAGGGAATGTTATATTATTAGTAATGGTAATATTCCTGACATTTGTCACATAGAGAGAAAGGTGCACAAATAGTACAAAAGTCAGTTTGTATTGCTTTTATCCAGATCTTATAACGTGATTTTGTTAAGATTATAAATGCAGAAATATGTGAATAAGTGGTGGAAATTGCTTGCTAGAAGGAGCATCTGTTTTTGGAAAAAAATACAAGTATGAGAACACAGAAACTGTTCAAATAATTTTCTTGCATGTGCAGGTATTATCTGACTGAAGCCCAATTTTACCTTTGATTTGTCTTCGATGTGCTGGAGAACTTTCTCTAGCTCCTTTACTTCCAGAAAACTGCCTTTCATAGGTTTTAAGAATCTGCGTTCAAAATCTTTTTTGGCTTTCTTGATCTCAGTTGAACGCAAGTCGGTTTCTTTTATAAAAGACTGGAAAACAAAGCAGAACCTCTGAACAAATGTCTCTCACGTATGTTTGTTTGTGTTTGAAAAAGCTTGTTGTAACCTTGTAGTTGTCCAGAATTCTCTCGTAGTTCGCTTTGAGTCTTTCCTGATCTGCCTGTGTCTCAGTTGCTTCTCTCTGTGCCACATAAAGTTTTTGCTCCAAGGTCAGCAGCTGGAGAGGCTCTGATAAGTTGTACTGAGGCCTCTGCCTCCTCTCAGCTCCCTGAGGAGACACACAAAAACATAAAAAGTCTAATGCGACAACATAATTAGATTTTGGAGGTATTTCACCAAACCAAGCAGGTTACTGCAACACTATCCAAAGTCTTAAATCATATTTTTATATTTAAATAACTCAGGGATTATACTATTGTACACATATACTTCCTGGGAATAGTGCAGTTTGCTACTCATACTCCAAAAACAGTATCTTTTCAAATTTTAGCGATAATCGCACAGATTTAGTTACAGCAAATACCTAACTACTTATCTACTCTGTAATATTACCATGTAAAAAAATTAAGCCGTACAATCAAACAGTCTAGTATTCTCTAGGTCACCGATAAGCCCAAATAGCATGAGCCCTTCAAGCAGAAGAGATTGTGATGTTTGACTCTAACTGCTTATTTGTGTTTGGTTTGTCAGACACAAAACTGGTAAAGTGAGGACCTCTGTGGATCTTTCTGCTGAACTTTATCCCATGGTTTAATGTTCTACTTGTGGAGACCAGTACTGTATTAATGGTTTATGTTTCCATAATGTATTTGCTTTTTTCTGTATGGAAAGCATGGGTTTTCTTACCCCACCATCCACGTTGGAGCCTTGTGTTAATTGCAGACCTTCTCCCCCAGTTTTGGACTCCAAGTGCTGAGGATCCAGACGACCAATGAAGTGTTCAAACATGTCATTTTCTGCCAGGAGGGCTACATTAGAACCCCTATGACAAAGAAGGAATTGTCTTTATTTTAATTATACATCGGATATCCAAGGTAGCTTTCTGTTGATAATATAAACACAAACAAAATTAATAAACAAATCTGCTTATCTTGTGACTTAGAAGCTATAGCAAAGAAGAATAGCAGGACTTTACTTTTTAACCAGTAAAGTTATAAAGTAAAGTCCTGTATGTGTATATAAAAAAGTATTAATATATCTTTGTCATAAGTGTGCAATGTGATGAAAGTTGCATTAACACTGAAGTCACCTCTCTAAAGTAAAAGCTGTAACTGTATCGGCAAGTAGGTAAGTTACACTTTTGTAAAAGCGTTAAAAGTATATAGAGAAGTGATTACCGTTTTTTAAGCAAGTATTTAATTTATCTACTTAGATATTTTTACTATAAGATAAACATAAAAAACCCTGCTATCTAAGAATTAGCAGTCAACAGGTTTAAGACAAATCTGGTACGTCAAACACGCAAACTGTAACTGATTTCCTCTAAATATTTTATATTTTTACCTCAGTTCTTTAACTTGGTTGTGAAGAAGTTCTTTCTGTTTATTTACTGAATATTGTTCTTTTACTTCCATCAAGAGCTCTTACTGCTGGGTTGCTAGGAACGGAAGTATTTAAACAGTGGTTGCCATGGTTCGCATTGCTTTACGTACTGACGTAATGACGTAAAGATCCTATTTAAAGATTCATGTTTTGAGTTTGGGCTCGACTTTCAGATGTTTAATTGATAAGTAAATAAAGCTAATTTTGTTTCTGACTCTCACACCAGACTATCTGCATCTTAAAAGGAACTAAAAAGAACATAATTGTTCAGTTTTGGGAACGCGTCAGTCCTGCTTTTTATTTTTTTTTTGTCAACAGAGTTTCGATTTAAGTTTCGGTTTTCAGTTCTATATAAATGGGCCTGTGCGTGTTGTTGCCTCAAGTCAGCTGTAGACTGTTTTCTTGAGTGATTATTTGATGCATCTTCTTTCGGGATGGCATCGACTAGTAATTCAAAATTAGTTTTCAAGATTCTGTGCGATAATGACGGTTGTTTAGAGGTAAGGCAGCTGAATGCGAAGCTCGCACAAAACAGCTTTGGAGTTAAACTAGCGAACCTGCGTTCCGTTCTTTTCGACGACGGTAAGATTGCGATTCGGGAGGGTAAACAGCGGGTTCCTGACGGTAACATCAGGCCTGACAGTCTGATTGTTGCTAAAACCAGTTTGAGGCTTTGCCAGAGAAAAGCTGGGGAATGCGGACTGTGTGATAGTTTACACTTGTGCAGGTATTTTGTCTGCGGAGGCTGCACCTTCGGGTAAGTTTCTTCTATATATGTCAACTGCTTTTAGTATAATGCTTGTAGCATCTCTCATAAGTTATTTAAGGTCATACATTAGATGCGGCTTAAACTCAGTTCGAAGATCTTTTACTTGTATTGGATTAGAGGCACTGAAACAGTGGAGCCTTAAAGAAAATCATAATAAACTTAGTGGGAAATTTAAGTTTGTGAAAAATAATAATAAAAAAAACATACAGTTAAATGTTTTATTATTATGTCAATACAATGAATCGTTTTAAAAGATATCCTGTACAATTACGAAAACATTTAAGCTGTCGGATTTAGTTGCATAATCAGATGTGCAAGTTAGCCAATCTGGACCAATGGCATTGTCCTTGGGAGTTTCAACCCATATCAATCGACTTTGACAGGTCAAATGAGTTCAGTGTGTCGCAGATCTCCAATGAAAGAAAATGTATATAGAATTTCTGAAGTTGATTTTCAACTTTAATCATTTAACTTCCTTTTTATTTCATCCAGACGTTGGGAGCATTTAACATTATTCAATCACTAGAGAAAAAAACCCCCAAAAGATTATTTTACATTAGAAAACTACTTGAAAAATTATTTTTCTTTCAATAATTCAGTAAAAAGCATCTTAACTCATCAATTACATCGACTCATTACAGATGGAGTAATTTATTTAGTGCTTGTTTCTGTTAATGCTGAAAATGAATAACAGTTTATCATAGATACTGAAGATAGACAAATAGACAGACAGGCTTCGGTTAAAAAAACAGAATGTGTTTTGATTAATTAAATTAATTAATTAGATGAATTTGTTAATTCAATACAACGTCTTTAACTGGAAGGCATTTTATTGTTTTAGACCCAAGTGTAAAAATCCGCACAGTTTGGCTTCTCCACACAACGCTGATCTTTTGCAAAGGTTTGGTCTCCAGGACTTGACAGAGAAACAACTTTTCCAGCTTTTACTGCAGAATGATCCTTTTCTTCTTCCTGAGGTAGGCATTGCTGACTAAAATCATAATTAAAACATTATGCTATCACATTATGCTTGACACATTTAAATATTGTCCTCTTCAATGACTCTCTAAAGGTCTGTCCACATTACAACAAGGGTGATGGTCCATTTGGCTCCTGCAGATTCACCACCTCCTGCACGAAGCTCCATGTCTGCCTGCATTTCCTCCAGGGTGACTGTAGGTATGGCTCAAGATGCAAGAGAAGCCATTCCGTTGAACGAGGAATGAAGCTTTTCAAAGGATTCAGTCAGGAGAATATGCAAAACCTTTACAAGATTTACAGGAATAAATTCATCATCACTGGACAATGTGGACAGCACGAGACTCCAGCTGCTGCTGCTGGTCCAGGTAGGTCTCTTTAATGAAATTATGAGTTTTGAGATAATTTTTCTCTTGATAATTTCTCTCCTTTTTTTTTTTACTTGAGTATTATATGACATGTATATATGCATCTCCTGCAGTGCTTCCAGTGGTGACATTCAGTCATCAGCTGTCTTCCCATCAGCCTCACCAAATGAGTCCTAGAAGTCCCACCAACTCTGTCAGTCCTTTAAAACCTAACAGTGAAGGTGAAAGGAATGAGATCTGCCTCTATAATATTCGCAAAAGCTGCAGCTTCAAAGGTACCTGCTGCTGGTTGAGCTGACCCGTCACTCCTGACGTAAATTTAATCCCTATGTAATGTTCTAAGTTGAGTTTTCTATTGCAGAGAAATGCGTGCGTGTCCACTGGAACCTACCGTACAAATGGGAGGTGTTACACAGAGACGGTGTTACTTGGAAGGACTTGCCTTTAATGGAAGAAATTGAAAAGGCATACTCTGACCCAACATGCAACACTAGCAGGGATCCACTGATGCCTACATTGGGAATTCTCTCGAGTCTGAAACTTGGGTAAAGAGAGACACAAATGTTCAGTATTCAGATTGCAGATGTTTAGTGTTCTGTGATGCATACAGAGTCTAGCAAAAGTATTTAACCCCCTGCCCCCCCCCTAAAAAAAACTTTAAAGTATTTCATCTAATAGATCAACACAAAATGGTGCATAATGGTAAGCTAAATTAAAAATAATGCATGAATTTCCAATCTAGCAAATTGAGCATGATATTTCAGCCTATTTTACTCTGCTGCACCCAAGTTAAATCCAGTGTGACCAGTTAACTTCAGAGAGAATAAAGTCACCTAATTGGTAAATTAAGTTCAATTTAATAAATTAAATTGTTCAGAGAAGCTCTTGGAGCTTTCCTCTGTCTTTATACTTTTTGTATAAAGACAGAGGAACACAGATTAGGGAAAAACTTGTGAATAAGTTTAAGGAAGAGTTAGGTTGTAAATGCTATCACAAGTCTTTAGAAACTCAGTGAGCAACACAATTCGCTTCATCATCCAAAGCTAGAAAGTCTATTTCTCAACTGATTGACTTGGCAAGGAGATAATTGATCACAGAAGCAGCCAAGATGGCCATGGTAACGCTGGAGGAGCTGCAAAATACACAAATCAGGTGGGAGAATGAGCTGGAAGGACAGTTACGTGGCAGTTTTCTGTTGATGAAAGCAATATATATAACTTTACGGCCTTCATATAAAATTATAGGTGTTGTGAAAAAAGTAACTCTACAGATCATTGTGAACACATCATCCTCACATGCTTGAGCATAGTGGGAGTAGCATCATGGATAAAATGATGGACAAAATACAGACAGCTTTAAAGGGATTTAAATATGCTATATATGAAGACATGCTGATAGCAGTGATACGGGGAATCTACTTTCCTTTCAGATCTGCATCTAACATTAAGCAGCATGTTGACTTTAACACGATGACCTACGAAGGGTCTCCAGTTCGTCGCCTGTCCACAACTTCTTCTGTCCTACATCCGCCACACTTCATTCTCACAACTCAGTGGATTTGGTACTGGAAGGAAGACAATGGTTTATGGATCGAGTATGGACAGGTGATTGGAATATAACTGTAGTTAAACTACGTATTACTGTTATGATTAATGGACGACTTTACAAAATAGAAACTCTCGTTTTTTCTACTTGCATGCATTTATAAATAATTTCTTTTAAAATCTTTCACTTTCAGTTAATTCATCCAACAGTAAAATGACAGTGACCGGTCATTTTACTGTTAACTTAAGCTAACCTGAAAATGTACAAGCCCCTCTATGACAGACTGAAATAGCATACCTGCTCTGTCAACCACTTTGAAAAAACATTTTTCATCCCGATGCATCTTTGTCCTTGTCCCTCGGAGAACAGAGCTTTCTGTTCTCCGCCTCTCCATCTGTAGGTCCATGTCATAAGATGACAATATGAGTTAAATGAAAGAATAAGATCGCGCCCCAGCGCGTTCTCAATTAGGAGTAAGTTTTCCATCATTGCTTTGGCGTCCCTTATAGCGCAACGCCTCAGTATGTTCCATATCGAGCACACCCACTTTTTGTGCCACTGATTACCAATCAAAAATTACTTTGTACCAGTTCAAGATGTTGATGTCTATTTGTATAGCAGCTGATTTGTAGTGGTCACTGATGTGGCATGAACATCACATTTCTATCATTTTTATTTTCAATAAATTCTACACTTTGATGTATTTTTATGTTTGTGTTGTTTTCAGGGTGGAGGAGACACCACAGTGACTTCTGACACTCTGGAGAAAATGTACCTGGCAGACAAGGATGCAGAGATCACTTTCCAGGCAGGCAAACATCAATACACCTTGCATTTCAAAGGTGCAAAAGGAAGCCAGACGATGTTTCAACAGAATTTAAAATATAAAACTAAGAGAGAGATCCGAAGGAGGCCTCGCTTTGTGTCACCTCAGGACGTTAATGACATCAAGAGGTATTGTGTTCATATGTCACAAATTCCTGCTTACACAAATTACTTCTACTGTATGTAGATTTTTTTTTTTAAAAATCTTAATTTATTTGGATATTTCCTTTTTTATTGATCTTGTTTATAGTGGATCATCACACAGCTCCAGCTCCTCCACAGCTGAACATATTCCACCCCACTGGGACAAGAAAGCCCTTCCTGATTTGAGTTATAAGGTATATTTATTGTGTAGCCTGTATTTCACTCTGCTTGACGGATTTTGTTATTAAACACACAAGTACCCCTTGCCTTGCGTTTTTCTGTCATGTTTCAGCTCGTGCTCCTCTCCAGAATTGATCCAGATTATAAAATTGAGGAGGATTTCAGACGCACCATGCCTTGCAGTAGAATTGAAAGCATCCAAAGAATCCAGAACCCGTCTTTGTGGAAAGTCTTTCAATGGTGATACACGTTGAAAATTTGCCCTATCCAGTGATAAAGATGAAGCCTTTATCACGGCTTTTTTTTTGGTTGCTCGTCATAAAATCCATATTTTGTCATTTTTATCACTTAACTTCTGTGCTGCATAATAAGTCTTATGCTTTATTTCAGGCAGAAGGACCAGATGCAGAAGAGGAATGGAGGGAAACGTGTGGATGAGAAACTTTTGTTCCACGGCACAGAAGAGAGCCTGGTTGACGCCATTTGTGATCAAAACTTTGACTGGAGGATGTGTGGCGTCCACGGAACAGCCTATGGGAGAGGTATAGAAAATATATTCTGGTGATATAATGATCAAATCAGAGTTGGAAAAGTAACAATTAGAACAATTAGAAAAAGTATTGTAACATTTAACTACTATTTTCCTTTCTAGGGAGCTACTTTGCTAGAGATGCTTCCTACTCAGACAAATATTCCAGAACCCGAGGAAGTCTGAACAAGATCATGTTTGTTGCTCGAGTGCTGGTGGGTGAATACACAAAGGGAAGCAGCAGCTACGTTCGACCACCATCAAAAGCAGGAAGCAAAGCTCTTTATGACAGCTGTGTTGACTCTGAAAGAGACCCCAGCATATTTGTGATCTTTGAAAAACAGCAGATTTATCCAGAGTATCTAATCAAGTACAGATGAGATAAATGCTTTAATTCCCTTTTGTTAAAGGGAAATAAATCATTAAAAAAAGGGTCACTTTTTAGCTTGCTAAAGTCCAGTACACATAAGGGAACATTTTGCTGGGTTTCTTTGTTCTGTCCAAAGCATGCAGTCTGGCTTTCTTTGTGTATTTTGTACTTGCTGCTCAGTAGCTCTCTTTTTTTTTCATAACCTTGGGTGACTATATGTCCGTCGGGAGTCTGCCTAAGTAAATGAGTAAATAGTATTTTGTAAATATTAAGTAAATATTCATTTGTCAGGATATCACAAAAACACAATTTTGAATTTGTTGCTTCTTAGTACTGTAGGTGGCAGCAAGTATATGGGCATTGGACAGTCTTGTATTCTGTCTGTTCATAACCCAAGTCCCCTGAAAGTTGGGGTGCTGACATTTTCATGCAAACCAAAATGTATGGGGAAAAAAAACACACGTTTACTTGCTTTTACAAATATCATATTTCAGATTAACTGTAAGCCAAACTTATATTGAAGAGAAGGAGCTTAATTATTATCCACCATAACATGAATGGTTATTTAAAAAATGATTTCAAAAGCAGGTCATAAGGACTTCCTTTAAATTATAGAGTAAGCATCTATGTACTGATTTACAACAAAGTGTTTTAGAAAGTATAAATACAGAGAAATTGAAACCTGCATGCATCCTCTTGCAAAACCCTAATTATTTTTATTCCTGCCTAGTTAATCTCTGTAAACACCATTACAAACCTCTTGAGATATAAATGATTTTAATATCAAAATGAAATAAATGTTATGTTTAATCTTTTAAAGAAAAGCTGTTTAAAGTGTTAAAAGGATGGACTTATCCTATCCAAAGTGCTAATAAACTTTTTCCAAGTTGTCCTCTCACTTTCTTCAAATCAAATCTTTCAAAAGATTGAAAATACTGACCGACACCCGTGTTCTTTTGATCCCACTGAGAGATATTGTCAATTTCATCGCAAACAAAAGCATAAATGGAATCTGTTCCTTGGCTTCATAAAAATTAATTCAACTTTTTCAACATGGCTTCATGATGAACTGTTAGCAGACTCGCTTACGGTGTTAAATGTGACACACAAAACATATTTTGGCTTCATGTTGTTCCCATTTGTTTTTATTTTGCAACGGTCTATTAAGTTAGATATGTGACGTGACGTACAATAAACTAATGGGGAAATAAATAAATTATATCACTAGAATACAAAGAAGAAATTCATTATGTCAATATGAAATGAACATTTCAACATATGAACAATGTGTCTATGCCTAATTCTGTTTAGGCATAGACACTGCCTATATCTGTATAATCATTTCAGAAAATAAATATGAATTTTTGGACTCTGTAATAATCCTTCTGTCTGTATGCACTTGCTCTATCCACCCATCACATGAGTGCCTATGTGAGTAAATATGTAAATGAAAGCATATGTTCATGAATGTGTATGCAAATGCAAATCATATGTCATGATAAATTAAATCTGTAGTAAAAGAACCTTTGAGAATGTACTGGTGGAACATTATTTTGCCGAGGAAAGTTCTGTTTTAAATGTAGATTTCTGGCCTGCATGAGAACTTTGACAAACTGACCTGAAATAGTCATAAACTATGTCTGCTGCCTTACCTCTGCAGGCTGTAGCAGTCTGCCACAACTACA
>NW_015113969.1:113184-115013 GCF_001443285.1 Poecilia latipinna | reverse complement strand
GAGAATGTTTGAGCTCTGGTCTCCCAGAGTTAGTTGTTTTTCTTCATGCGACTTATTTTCAGTTTTGTTTTTCTTGTGTTTCAGCGGCACCAAGGTTCAGATTGCAGGTTATGGACCAGCACAGGTTGGCCTTCTTAACAAAAGAAGTGAGATGAATGTTCATGTTTCTCATTGTTTTTGTTATTACCTCAAAATGATTCGGATGATTCAAATCAGTTTTTAGACTCTTTGCTGACACTGAGCTTAGCAAGCTAGTTGAAATTTTGATCATCAAAAACTCTGAGATAAACTGCTTAGAGCTGAAATAGTAAGTTTTAACAAACACGCATTACAGCCAGGTCCCTCCCTCCAAGTGAACAGCATGTACATGAGCATTGATTGACAGCGCTAAGACCCTCCTCTCGGCTCTGGTTGGTTGTTTTTGACCTGGAGTGGTGTATTTCTGCAGATGGCTAGAAAAAAAGAGAGGAGGTGGAGGAGATCAAGCTTTTCATAAATTATCTGTCTCATATTAACCATCAGGACATAGTGACAGTTTTGATACAAATGTAAAAAAAAAAACATTTTATACAAGTAACATCCTGCACTTTAGTAACCTCAGATTACAAGGTGATGTCCTGAGCAAAATGTGTCAACTCTTAAACAGACGTTACAGGTTTATGCTGTTTTTCTTCTACAGTCAAACATCGTCCAAATGACCTTCAGTGTGCAGAGTTTAAGATTGGTAAACATGAAAAGTTGGAAGAGCTACTGGCAAAAGACAAGGACTTTGACTTCAGTTACCAGAAGTGGTACAGTGTGAGCAGCTCTAAGAAGGACACGTCAGTCTTTAAACAATTTTCTGCACAAAATTTAGACATTGTTTCTACGTTACTGGATAAGTCACAGCAGTAAAATAACAAAAAGATTTATGTTTGTGACAGGGTGACTCTGGTGGAGGATTTGTGTTCAAGAACAGGCTGTATGGCGTTTGTGTCTTCACTGGAGATCCACTGTATGCACTCAGTGCACCAAGTGCTTTCCTGGATGTCTGTGCCTACAAGAAGTGGATAGATGACACAATTAACCAAAAACCCTAGGTTGCTAGGTGTCTGTATTGTGGCGAAATGATCCCAGCACCATAAAATCACAAAGTTCAAGTTAATCTTTAAATTTCAATTTTCAGTTGATTCATTTTCTGATTTACAGTTGAATTATTAGGGATTTAAGTTGTTGTGTACAAGTTAATCTGTGATAATATCTTATTTCTCAATAAGTTAAGCTGCTGTTTGTAATAATCAGTAATAATATCCACTGTCACTTGACTAGGAAATAAATGGCTGTTATCTGATCAGATTGTCTCTCTTGTGCTTATTTCTTGTTGTTAGTGAAGAAAATAACAGATTTTAAAATATTGGACATATATTGAACTTTAAAGGCTGTTGAACGAACTTAGACTCCAGAAAAAATACTTACAGAACAAGAACATTAAAAATTTGAACATACATAGAAAGTTCAGAAAATATGTACTTACTAATAATTATCAAGCAACGCAGAAGAGGGATTAGAACAAACTTGGAATCCAGAAAAAACTACTTTAGCAACTACATTTTAGACCAGTGGTTCTTAACCTTTCTTGAGGTACCGAACCCACCAGTTTCATATGTGCATTCACTGAACCCTTCTGTAGTGATAAATAAAATATGATTCCCCCCCACCCCCAATTCAAGACATAGGGGTGACCCAACTACAGTCTAGTTGGGTCTAGACTAGAGTCTAGTTGGGTCACCCCATGATCACTAAGTCTTCTTAAAAGGTAGACTCTCTGAGAACAGTTCTTCAAACTATAG